>NC_081419.1:146314879-146492379 GCF_949786415.1 Peromyscus eremicus | reverse complement strand
TGTGTGGCTTGGCTCCAGTTGCCACCCACTCTCAAGCTGCTGTCACCTTGCATCTGAGCTGCAGCCGCCCAACAAGAAGTGAGTTTGGAAACTGGAATGCCCAAATCTGTAAAATTTCACGAAACTTTTAAACAGGAGGTGGACCTCGTCAAAAGCATCCCACAGGGAGGGCTGGGGGCGGCCAGCAAGTGTGCAGATGAGAGTCAGGCATGCCACTGCCAGGAGCCCGGCCTGCAAGGCGGAGGGCGGGGTAGGGCTGCCTGCCGCACCAGCGGTGCGAAAAATAAATACTGAGGTGAATTCTAAGGGAAAAGGTTTGTTTTATTTACTTTTATCCAGAGCAGACTATTTCCAACATAAACCCATCGCCGACCACCACAAAGTGACTGTGGGCATTTTCCCACAGGCCGTGAGCTTTGCTCTGAAGACAGATGGAGGGGGTGGGTGTGTGCGGCTCCCTGGGGGAATTTCTGGAAAGGCTGGCTTCAGATGAGGGCCAGGGCAAAGTTGGCAGCTGTGTGGGGCCAGTTTGTAAACGTGTGTGTGTGTGTGTGTGTGTGTGTGTGTGTGTGTGTGTGTGTGTGCTGAGGTTGGAAGTCAGGCCATTCAGTGTAGACTGGACAAAAACTCCATCAGCCGAGCTCTCTCCACCCTCAGCCTTTTTTGATTTACTTTTAATTTTGAGACAGAGCCCTGCTAACTCACCCAGACTGGCCTTCACCTCGATCAGTAGCCCAGGTAGGTCTTGAAGTTTTGGTCCTCCTGTTTGAACCTCCCAAGTAGCGGGGAGGACAGGCCTCCACCACCAAGCCTGAAGAGTCTTGACTCTTAAATCCCAGAAGGAAAGAAGGGGAGAGAAGTGTTTTGAGTGCACGAAAGGTTCTGGAATGAATGGGGGGGGGGGGACGACTGTAGCTGGGTCTGCAGGGTCCTTGCCGAGCACACACAAGGCTCTGGATTCAGGTCCTAGCACTGAGTAAGACTGGGTGATGCAGACCTGTTAATCCTCAGCACTAGGAGGTAGAGGCAGGAGGATCAGGAATTCAAGGTCTTTCTCAAATATTCATTCTCAACTCTGAGTTGATGGCCAGCCTGGGCTACACAAGACCCTGTCTCAAAAAACAAAACCGAGAGTCAGCGTCCAGCGTGCTGTTTCCTGTGGAAAGGAACCACCCCCTTTCCTGTTGCGCGAATGCATCACGAAGCCTTCCTGGCCAGTCTCTCAGCTGCCCCAGCTTACCTGTCACAGCACCTGTGACCTGGTGCTCTTACTGTTGATGGGGCTCTCTGTTCCTCTAGAAGGTTCTGAGTGATGACGCCAGGAGGGTACACAGAGGACGGCCTGGGACACAATGGTGGCAGACTCGGCTTCAACCAAATGTGTATTTGTCACTTTTCCAGTCGCGGCGATCCAGCAGTGAGCCAGGTGGGATGGTGCCTGGTTCCTGAGCAACGGACATGACAGCTGGCTGCAGGAGCTTCTGTGGCAGTGACAGCAGAGATGGGTGCTGCGTGGGAATGTGTGCAAAATGCCCGGGACGCTGGACTTGGGCCTTAGGGCAGTGGTCAGCAACTGCAGCCAGCCGCCAGATCTGCCTGCCACTGGTTCCCAAGCACAGTCTATCAGCAGTGGCCACGCCCACTCATGGACCACCCTTGCCTAGAGCGCATTTTAGAGGGAGGTGATGTTCTAGGCGGATGCTGGAGATGGAGAGCAGCAGTCCCTACGATTCCCAGATTTCATATCCCCTAAAGAAGGGACAGTGGAGAGCGGCAAAATGGAGGCAGCTCATTAAAAGTGGAAAAATACCTAAGAATGGAGGTGGGTGAAAGCTGAACAAAGGTTGGCATTCACTATCTCCCTCCACCCCATTCCAAGCTGGACAGCAGGGCATTTGCATAGGAAGCTTCAGGCTTACTTTCTTCCCTCCCACGGGCTTCTCACATATGCTAATCTTAAGGCCTCTTTCTCCACCCACCCCTGCCACACTGACACCTTAAAACAAACTTAACCTGTCTCCCATAGACCAGAACCCTCAGGCTGGCAGCGAGGGTCCAGTGATGCTTCCAAAGGAGCCAACACTTTATATTTATTTCTGGACGACAGCACTCGATGTTCAAGATGGACCACTGTCTCATGGATTGTGCTAGTACTCACTGTATGGGGCTGCTCAAGACATCAGTACATCTGACTGGCTGACTGGGGTCCTCTGTTGGGATGTCTGTCCTCTTGGAGGCTCCAGACCTAGCTGGCAGAAGGGACTTGAAAAGTCTCCACACAATGGAAGGGCTGGCAGCTCCTGAGAAGGGGGAAGCTGGGAACTGACTTGGCCTATAAGTCAAGTGAGAGAGACCCTGAGTGGAGCCAGCTAGACTTCCTAGGAGTGCCGAGAAAACGGATCTGGAAACAGTGATCTGCAGGAAGTTCCAAGAAGACTCAACTCAGGATTTGCCAAAGGCGTAGTCCCCCCCTTCCATGGGGTGAGTGGTGCAGCGGGGACTGTGCCTTCCAGTGAGCTCTTTCCCAGGCTCTCCTGTAGCTGGGAACGGTCCGATCTCTCCAGTTGTAAGGGGCAGACCCTAACAAGTCAGGCTGACCACCCACCCCCCAAGAAACCACTTAAAGAGACAAACTGTAAAGAAAAGTGCAGAGAGGAGATTCATTCAACGTGGCCCCATTGGGAAGAGGGACAAAGAGGCCCAGTGACACCCCAGACTTGACCTTTAAGGTTCTGAACTGAGGTTTAGGTTGAGAGGACAAGAGCTTGGGCAGCCAAGCCATCTGGTCTAGGTGTGGTCCTGTCCATCCTTGACCCGTCATTGTCTGGGCTCCAATCTCACCAGCAGGGTGGTCTGACAGGATGCTAGACTGTGGGATCTCATTCCAGAACACAAGTTCCCTCTCTGGCTGGTGCCAGGGTTTAGCCATTCCCTTCCAGCCCGGGATTCCCAAGGCCCTGTGTTTCCATGTCTGACAGTCTAAGCAGGTGGCATCTCATCTGTGTTTCTTTATGACATCACTGCTATAGGACCCCGGTTCCAGCACGTCGGAAATAACAGGACAAGCAGGACAGCAGTTTTTGGAAACAGCCTCACTCTCACTTTGGAGTGTAGATATCTAGAGTCACGGGACCTTGACCCTCTCCATCCTGAGGATCAAGACGGGAAGCCTTGGAGGGCGCTTTTGGAATCCTGCCTGGCACACATGGCCACAACCTTTGGAGAAGGGGCTTACCAGGAGCCTGGGCAGATTCTTGGAATCCCACCCACCAGGCCTCAGGTACCTCCAGCTAGGCTCCACCCCCAAAGCTCACCACATCCCAGGATGCCTTCAGATCGTGCTCCATCATCAGAGGAATCCACTGGTGAGGACAACCCATCAAAAGCCCCCTCCAAACTGCTCCCACTGGGGACCAAGACTTCAGTACCATGTGTGAGTTGGGCAGGGGGAGGGGAACAACTTCCCACTCAAAGTGCCGTGAGACCTGGGTGCATATTCCCAGGACACATTCAGTGCTAAGTCATTGCAATGCTATGCAAGTTTCCATCCTGGATGAAAAAAATATATCAATTTTTTACTGAAAGTTTTCACATCGCAACATTCCAAAAGTCGGTATTGCTGTCAACTCAAGTAAACTTCTCACAAAACGCAGCCACGTGTATCTGTCACAGAAAAGGCATCCTCGTAGACACCTTGATCACCTTTTCATCAGTCTGCAGTCGTCTGTCAAAATCCACTGCGCCTTATAAATATGGATAATGCCACTTCTCATATTTTGTGCTAGGAGAGGGTATCAATGCTACAATTAATTAGTCTAATTTGCATCTAAGACTATACATAATTAATTTCTTCGTTAAAAGCTTTCAACATTTCTTTGCGGAAAGTGCAAAAGATCATTGATGAGGTTTGAAGAAGCAATTAGTGATAAAATATGTCAATGCTGGGCTGGGAGACAAGAAGGGGATGGCTCCGTGCCACTCAGAGCCGGGGTGCTCCTGCCACTCCGAGATGTTTGTGTCTTATCGTATGTGTCCTAGCTTGTCATTCTCAGGGAAAGAGGCTCTCCTCTAATCTTCCTCCCCGAGCTGTCTGTCCCGATTATGTGGCAACCACAAGATGGCTAATCAGAAACACCTGACAGATGTATCATTCCCTGCCAGTCCTTGCAGTGTTCCAGCGGGCAGAATGCTGGAAAAATCTAGTCTACTTTCTCCGTTGCCACTGTGATGATACTGATAATAAATAATAATCATGGCCATTTGCTGGGCGCTGGCTAATTCTCAGACCCTGTCAAACGCTTTGTGCGTATCATTTCATGTAACGCTTACACAACGATATTCCGAAGACACCATTATTGCAAATTCCAGCTGAGTAGGTTAGATCAGAAATTGACAGTGGCCTGTGTGCCAAAGCCAGCCACAGTATCCATTTAAATATGCAGCAGAGCCGGGCGTGGTGGCGCACGCCTTTAATCCTAGCACTCAGGAGGCCGAGGCAGGCGAATCTCTGTGAGTTCGAGGCCAGCCTGGTCTATAGGGAGAGTTCCGGGACAGCCAGAGCTGTTACATAGAGAAACCCTGTCTCGGAAAACCAAATTAAAAAAAAAAATACACAGCAGAGGGGCTGGGGATGTGGCTCAGGTGGTAGAGCATTTGCCTAGCATGCATGAAGCCCCAGGTGCGTTTCCGGCAATGCACAAACTGAGGAGGTGAAAAAACGGACCGCCAGTAGTTCAAGGTCACCCTCATTTATACAGTTACTATTGAAAGAGATACTTCTCAAGCAGGAGAGTTGCATTCAACAATGTCACAAGCCTGGGGTGGAGTCGGAGAGCTGGCCAGAGAGGAGGAGATGGTCTGATATAAATCAGGGCCCCCCAACAGTTTCCCCAATTTGGGGACATGTCTCCCATGTTCATGCTATTTTATGGTTATACATGGCATGCCATTCACAACAAATGCCAGAATAGAAGTTATTATTTGTGTTTTGTTTTTAAGACAAAGTCTCACTTTGTGACCTAAACTGGCCTTGAACTCATGACCCTTCTCCTGTCTCATCCCCCTGAATGTTGGAATTATAGACACTGGCCACACAGAAACTGGAATATAGTGTCTATGTGTCCTGTTGATGCTGCACAGAGCGCCACCTTGGGGAGGGCATCTTGGAACTGTCCCACACTCCACACCTTCTCCATCAGAAGAGGCCACCGCCACCTGCTTTTTTTTCTACACGGCATCTGGTGTCCGTGCACATGACATTACGTGTATGTATTTTCAGTAGGTGGATGTCAGTGTCTTCCCAAACTCTGCATGCAAATCACTGCCCTTGCAACAGGAGTCATGGCTAGGTACCCACAAGGCCTCTGCCCTTAGGAGCAGACTGGGGCCATCACTCTAGGGTAAGGTCGTTAGTTAGGCACGTTTGGCCCCTCTCCTTCTTTTACCCCCAGCTTGCCCTTCTGCCTTCCACCATGGATTAGAATGTCACAGCAGGAAAGCTGCCACCACCACCTGTCAGAATGACAAAAGAGACATTTCTGTTCCTCACAGATTACCCGGCCTTGGGCATTCTGTCACAACAACACGAAGAAAAGCAAAACCCCAAACAAAACCGTATTGTGCCTTTATATCTCTACATGCATGTATTATGGGCTGAGGCGGGGTGCTCAAACCATGGACTACACGTGGATTTGAGAGATTTCCAAGGCTGCCTTCTACAGAAGTTGCTGCTGTCTCTGCTACATTTAGGCTTTATCCTAGTGTGCGTGATGCCCGCCATCTGTGACTGTCTGCTGAGTTTACGGGCTTTTGCCCCGGACACAAGGACTCTACCCTGGGCCTTTTCTACTGTCCATTGGGACTGGTAGTGGGGAACCTTGACAAGTGTTTGCACTGAAAAAGACCCTCCAGCTTGCACTTCGTAGAATAGAGGAGGCACCTGGCTTCCAGCAGAACTCATCTGTCACAGCTGGGTCCTTGGGGCTAGCACAGTGCCCTGCCCAGCACTGGGCATGCCATAAAGATCTGCTGAACGGGTGGATGGATGAATGGACAGATGGATGAATGGATGGACGGATGGATGGATGGACGGATGGATGAACGGACAGATGATGGGTGGATACATACATGTGTGGTGGGTGGGTGGTTGAATGGATGAATTTCTTCAAAACAGAGAACAAATGAAATGGACTTCCTGCAGGTTGGGGTGTATGTCTGGGGATAACCTTGGGAACCCTTGGTTGAATTAAAGGACAAGAGAGAACTGGGAGGGGCAGGTATGTGGCTCCAGTCTGTGGTCCCACTCTTACCAAAAGCCGCAGTGGTTTGACAAGGGGCTCTGGAGAGTTCTCCATTCCTCCAGGCTCAGGATCTGACAGCTCTGCCAAGCTCCAGCTCCTTCCTGTGTGAGGAGGCAGCAAGGATCAGGAGTTCATCCTGAACACTCAAGCACCAGTTTGCTGTCTTCCTCTAGGGCAGTGTTTCCCAACCTTGCTAATGCTGCAACGTCAATACAATACCTCATAAAATACACTACTAACCATACAATTATTTCTGTTGCTACTTCATAACTGTAGTTTTGCTACTGTTATGAATTGCAATGTAAATATCCCCCCCTTTTTTTTTTTTGATTCGACCCTGGGGTCACGACCCACAGGTTGAGAACCACTGCTCTAGGGTTTGGGCAGACAGAAAATTGATGCAGGAGCAAAGTTCTGGAGACAGACAGGGTGGGCAGCATCTTAGGCCTGCCTAATACTTGTCTGCATCTCAAGATGACAGCCCCATTTGCCACCTCACATGTTGAACCTGGGACTTGGGTACCAGGAAAATAAACATGATAAAGGACTGTGTCTTCCCTGAGGAAACTGCCATTGTTTATCTACACAAATGGCATTCTGGGTCTGAAGTTTTGCCAGGTCAAAAGATTCGAAGTGCCAATGTCAGCACCACAATGTCAACGAGTGGGACACGAAGCTCACGCTCCCCCAGGCAGACAGGAAAATCCAAACTGCAACTGCGCTCCACCCTGCCATCCCTGAAGGAAACAACAGCCACAAACCAAGGAGAGCAGAGAAGACAAGACTTCAAGCCCCACTTGACAAGGCTGGCCCTGACACGATTCTCCTGGGGCAGCTTGCCTCACTGGAGGAGAATTTAAAAACTCTGTAGCTCCGAGGTTCCTCCAGCCCAGACCCACGAAACAGCAGGACATCTGTCCAAGGCACAGACTGCTTAAGCATTGTCTCTGATTCACTGATGCCCAAATACCCCAGCCGAAGATCAGGATCTAGGGGTTACGGAGTAGACCACAGATGGTGAGGAATGATTCTCATGGATGCACAATAAACTGTAAGCCAGCAACTCCCAGAAAAGCCCCTCTGTAGCTAGAGTTTTCCTGCCTGGCCCACAGTCAGGACAAATCTCTCTCACCTGCCAGTCCCACAGCCGCTCAGACCCAACCAAGTAAACACAGATACTTATATTGCTTACAAACTGTATGGCCGTGGCAGGCTTCTTGCTAACTGTTCTTACAGCTTAACTTAATCCATTTCTATAAATCTATACCTTGACATGTGGCTCATGGCTTACCGGCATCTTCACATGCTGTTTGTCATCGTGGCGGCTGGCAGTGTCTCTCTCAGCCTTCCACTTCCCAGCTTTATTCTCCTCCTTGTCCCACCTATACTTCCTGCCTGGCCACTGGTCAATCAGTGATTTATTTATTGACCAATCAGCAACACTTTTGACATACAGAACATCCCACAGCAGCCCTCAAACAACAGACTGGGGAGAGGCAAGGCTGGTCCAGCGCTCACAGCTACAACACCAGGAGTTTTATTTCCCCGTGTCTCCTCTTGCTTCATTCTGGAGTGAGCTGCCAGGTAATCAAAGGACAGGTGGAAGAGTGACATCCTGGGTTTCAATTCTTTACCCTTCAGGAGTAATCCAGAAGTAGGTTCCAAAAGCCCCAGAAAATCCTTTTCGTGTGAGATTTCTGGAACAGGTTGTTTGTGTGTAACAAGGTCTTGTATAGTCCAGGCTGGATTTGATTCTGTTGATATGGCCTAGGTCACCCCTGGACTTCTGCCCCTCCTGTCTGTGCCTCCAGAGTGCTGGAACTACAGGCATGCACCACCAGGCTTGGTTTATGCTGTGTACTGGGGATGGAGCCTAGGGCTTCAAGCATGCTAGGCAAGCACCCTGCCAACTGAGCTACATCTCCAACTAGAATAGTTCGTTGTTGGTGTTGTTTTTTCTTGAGTCAGGATCTCATGTAGACTAATCTGGCTTGATGTGTAGTCATAAATGACCTTGAACCCCTGATCATCTTGCCTCTGTCTCTCAAGTGCTGGGGTTATAAACTTGTACCTGGTAATATTTTAAATTAATTTAAAAATATTAATATTTTTAGAGTTGAGAATGTAGCGAAGACAATACTGGGAGCTCCTGCATTCCCTGCACCAATTTATCTGTCACGGACATCTTAGGTGGGTATAACACACTTGTCATAAATGGTGAAAATTATGCATTATGAATAATAATAATTTTCTGCTTCCATTTCTGTTGTTGCTGTGACCAAATATTTAGGGGAGAAGGAAATTTATTCCCACTTACAGTTCTAGGATACAGTCCATCACTGTGGGGAAGTCATGATGGGACCTTCAAACAGTCACATCACATCCACAGTCAAGAGCAGAGAGAGATGCATGTGTACTCACTTGATTGCTAGTACTTAGCTCAATTTCTCTTATACAGTACAGGACCCCCTGTCTAGGGAATACTGCTACCCACGGTGGGCTGGGTCTTCTCACAGTAATGAATTTAGTTAAGGCAATCTGCCATAGACATCCCCACAGGACAATCCAATGCAGACAATCTGTCATTAAGAGTCTCTAAGTGATTCTAGTTGGCTGAAAGCTACCCATCACAAAAACTAAAGTCCACATATGAATAAACATTGATTTCTGTAGCTTTTACTCAGTGATCTTTTCCTGCCTGCAATCCCACCCACGATACTCACTCCATGATGTTTAGCTACATACCTCATTTGTTGGCAACAGTTTATGAGACTCATCTTGTTTCTGACAGCCTGTGAGTTAGAGGAGGCCTGGTTGGGCTTCTTACTAGTGATGCCGACCTTACTCAGCTGCTGAGGTGGATAACCTGGGCTCTGTATGGCAAAAATCTCCTTTGCACACCATGCTCTTTGGAAGGTCATCATCGTGCTCAGCTCATGCTGAGGGAGTGGTGTGCAGGTGTCCCTCCTGAGGCTGATGCTCGATGTCAAGTGTGCAACGTTTCTCTGTGTGAAAGATCTATTCTCCCATAGTTGCAAGGCTTTCTAGAGGAGCAGAACTAACAGAAGGTGTGTGTGTGTGTGTGTGTGTGTGTGTGTGTGTGTGTGTGTGTGTGTGTGTAGTTGGAGTTTTCCTGTGCTGGCAGCTGCTCTTAAATAACCAACACAGTGACTTAAGATTACTCAGAAATGCTTGGCCAATAGCTCAGGCTTGTTACTAGCTAACTCTTACATTTAAATTAACCCATATTTCTTATTTACCCTCTGCCACAGGGCTCATGGCTTGTTACCTCATTTTCTACACATCCTGCTCCTCTGCATATGTCTGTCAACTTTCTCTGACTTTGCCCTTCCTCACCCTAGCATTCTGTCTGTCCAAGTCTGTCTCACCCAATCTCTTCCTGCCCAGCCTATTGGCCAATCAGCTTTTTATTAACAATGAGAGCAGTACATATTTACAGTGTACAAAAGGATTATTCCACAATGTGTGTGTGTATGTGTGTGTGTGTACATGTGTGTAGATTGAAAAGGGGCTTATTAGGTTGGTTTACACAGCAGTCTAAATGGCTCAATAATGGGCCTTTGCACTCTAGAGGCTGAGAACACAATAGCTGCTCTGTGTGTGAGGCTGGATGCCTTGGAGGTACCAATCTAGATGCACCGAGGGCCTAGGGGAGCATCTTGTCTCCAGCTCACACTATGAAGAGGAAGAACATTGGAGTACGGTGTCAGTGAAGGAGGGCAGCTGATGGAGGCACTTGCTCCAGGAGAAGCAAAGGCCTTTTCCTCAGATCTTTTTCTGTCTGTCCGTCCCCACATTGGGTGGCACCCCACATTCAGGGTGGGTCTTCCTTTAGTTAAAGCTCTCTGAAAACATCCTCCCAGGCACACTCAAGAGATGTGCCTCCAAATCAAGTCCAATTGACAGTGAAGACTACACATCCTGCCCCACGTACTTTTCCAATTGCTTACCTATTTCACTATGGATGGTAGGTAGCATGTCTTTCAAAGTTTTGGTTGTAATCTGATATCTCTTTACTTTCCTACTCAAATTGCCCCAGCTGTGACCACCTGGAGCCCCTTCACTTTGCTGGTCCCCACTATGGGAGTTGGTAACTTGCCCAGAACTCCATTGTTTTGTGGCCCCACAAGATGCTCCTGGTTCTACTTGCCTTTTTCCTGTCCTGACCTTGAGTCAGCCATTTCTTCTCCTTGGCACTTCTCCCTGCAAGCTTGGCTCCAGGTGTCTTTGTTGACTCTAGGCCTCTCCTCTGGGGAAGCAAGAAGTGGAGACATGGCCTTCAGGCCTCTCTGATGTGAGTGTGGCGATGTACCCCTTCACCAGGCCAGCCTGCATGTTTCAGGCTAAGTGTACTGACTGGTGACAACCAATCAGAGCCCACCTGGGACAAGCATTAAGACCCACAAATAGGGGAGAACAGGAGAGATTTGGTCTCCCCAAGGATGCTCAAGGCTCTGGAGGACACACGTGTCCACCCACTGTCATCAAGGAGAGTCCATACAGTGACCAGAACTAACCCCTGAGTACATCTCTCTGATATTCCCTCTTTGCAGAAAGTACTGGGTCATAAGTGACTCAGGACAATGACAAATTCCCAGCGTCCTATGGGCGTTAATGAAATATTTTTAATCTGGTCCTTCAAAGCATCTTGCTTGTCTCCTAATAGCTTCCAATTAAATGTCTCTTTATAAATTACATCGTTGTTAAGGACTTCACTGTCTTCACACGCCTCCCCCCACCACTCTCAGCCCAACCCTCTCCAAATTGCCTCGCCATCCCCCTTCCTATTAAAAAATGGAAGACATACAATCCATCTAATTAGTTACATTTGAATCATATGTGGCCATCACAGTCCACTGGTTGAATTTCACACACCATTAGAGAAGATATGGTGGAAATGTCACCGTTGACGTCCCCCACGCTCTGAAGATACTATTCAATTACAAAAGGAATTATTTGGCTTTCTGTCATTTTGATATTCTAGCAATATGCTATTAACCTTTATTGATTTTTGCTTAAATGTATTCAAGATTGGTACATTTTCACAGATCTAATGTGCTAGTATTTAAACAGAAATATTTCACTAAATGGATTTTCTTTTTAAATGAAATTTGCTAAATGATTATAAATGAGGGGAAAGAGTTTTGAACTTTGACAAGATGTGGATAGGTCTGTGAAGAGAATTTCCTGTGCTATCAAATGAGCTAGAGACTTTGGAGACGATTCTAAAGGAAATATGGGGGCTGGGGGGGCGAGGTAGATGTTCTTTCTCAGAGCAGCCAGGCTGGAGGATGGAGAAGCTGCTGTGGGGTTTGGAATCAGCTGCAGGGACAGCTGACAGGCAGCAGCTACAAAGGACCATAGTATTAGCATCCTTAAAATGCTAGGTCAAGCCAGGCAGTGGTGGCACACGCCTTTAATCCCAGCACTCGGGAGGCAGAGGCAGATGGATCTCTGTGAGTTCCAGGCCAGCCTGGTCTACAGAGTGAGTTCCAGGACAGCCAGGGCTACACAGAGAAATCCTGTCTCAAAAAACCAAAAAACAAATAAATAAATGCTAGGTCAGTTCCGTGTTCATCCTGGGACCAGAGTAACTGAATGGAGCAATTCAAAGGAAAAAAGATCTATTTGTGCCCATGGTTTCGGAGAGCCTCAGTCCATCACGGCAGGGAAGGCATGGCAGGGTAGCTCAGTGCATAGCGGGAAGAACCTGCTCACTCCATGATGGGACAGGAAGCAGAGGGGAAGCCAGACCCAGGAAGCTGGTGAGACGTTCAAAGGCCCATCCTTATCCCAACTTCTGTCGGCCAGGGTCCACCTCTTAAAGGGACCACAACTTTCAAAATGTCACCACCAGCTGAGAGCAAACATTCAAAACACGATCTCATGTGTGTGTGTGTGTGTGTGTGTGTGTGTGTGTGTGTGTGTGTGTGTGCTGGGGGGTGTAATTCAGATTCACATCACAGCGAGCACACGAACATTTTGGAGCCTGCAGAATCTGGTATCCAGAGTTCTTCAGCCCTCCCTCCCGTGTTCCACAGAGCAGGTAAGACCTCAGCGATCAGGTGAAGGAAGGCACCGTGGGCGTGTGCCGATGGAGATAACGGAAACGGAAGTGGATTGTCTGGAGATGGGGCCAGGGCTTGAGTGCCCAGGCACGCGCTCTACCGCCAAGCCACAGCCCGTCTTTTTGTTTTTTTTAAAGTCCAGTCAGTGTCTCCCTGTGTTCCTCGGGCTAGCCTTGAAATCTCTTGCTATCCCAGACAGACCTTGATGTTGAGATCCTCCTGCCTCAGCCCTTTCTGCAGCTACCTTTGCCTTGGTCCATCTCATTTTCTCTGGCCCTCACTGTATGTGTGTGTGCATGTGTGTGTGCATGTGTGTACATGCTTGTCTCTTATGTTCTTTCTCTTTTATGTTCCTTGACCTGGTGATGATTTGGGAGATAAAATGGCCTTTGACAGGTGACAAGACTGAGTGAGTATCATGACAGGCTTGGGGTGGTAATCGAGGAGGCACGAGGGAGGAGCTGTGAGGCTTAACCTCAGGGAAGCAAGATCTGCTGCAAAGGGCGTGTCCCAGCCCCACGTCTCCTAGGAGCTGTAAGATGACTGTTCTGACCATCAGCCACAACTGAGTGACTCCAAGCCTGACCCAAGTACAATACACACACACACACACACACACACACACACACACACACACACCTTATGTACACACATATACAAACATATACCACTTGCACACATATACACATGCATGCACACATACACACAAATACATGTGCATGTGCATGCACATACACATGCACACACACATATATACACATACATGCACATGCATGTACACACATTCAAAGGCACGCATACACATGTATGCCCATACATATAGACATGCATGCACATGTATACACAAATACATACAAATATACACACATACTCATGCATGCACACACATCCATGCACATACACCTGCACACACAGTCATGCACAAACATACACACACCCACACCTATGAACACAAACATACATACATATACACATACTTTATGCTTTTGCAGAATTCCGTACGTGTTCACTCAGGCTGTAGAAGGCATCCTTGGGGCTGTGGAGGAGGAGAGCGCAGGTTCCAGGATGAGCAATGAGGAGCTTCAAGGGGAGGAGCTGAAGCAGCCTGAGCTCTCTGCTCTGGGTCCTACCTCTCCTGGGCTCAGACCACCAGGCTCTTCCTCATTCTGAGAGTCAGGCTGAGCCTGCCCCTTCTCTGGGTCCTTGTTCTTGCTGTTCTACCTGAGAATTTTTTCTAAAAGCTCCCAGGTTCACTTCCTCACTAATCTCTGGCTCTTCTGGAAGATTCGCTGCCTGACCAGCCACACGCAGGCAGCCCCAGCTGCGTCCTGTCTCATCCACGACCCATTTTGTTCTCTCTATGCACTCGGCACTATCTGTAGTTACCCACAAGGCCCCAGGTGTAAGCTGTCACCTGCTGGCGGGGCTGTTTCCTTGCTGACTTTGCCCAGAATGTAAGTTCTCTGAGGGCAGGGGCTGCATCCAAGCAGCTCACTGCTCTGTCACCAGACCCAGTACAGAGCTGGCAGGAAGGACCAGCATAACGGACACACTGTCACGAGGGACACACTACCATGAGGGATACAGTGCCACACAGTGAAACATTTTGTAGGTGCTGGGAGCTTGGCCACCTCACTATGATCATTGGAGGGGGAGATGGGGATGACACTGTGGGTGCCTGGCTTCTGGTGATGGTTGTCTGAGAGCACTGGACAGTGACCAGCAGCAAGGGGAAAGGAGAGAGCGGTGACAGAAACAAGGGCAGTCGGTGCTCAGAACAGCATGGAGTGACCTTCCCATTCTATACTGTCACTAGCCTGTGGTCTGAGGTTGGGAAAGAGCAGTCAGTTTCACTGTGTCAAAGGACCAGGGGTTAAAGTTGCCTGAATTCCAAAGGAGCAGGGCGAGAGGGCAACTTTGGCTTGTGCTACTAAACTTTGTCCTGTCTCTAGCTGACCTTGAAACCAGGCCCAGCAGAGATCCCAAGAAGCCTGGATAAAAAGTGTCATGCAGGGCACCATGACAGGACTTTTAATACGAATGTGTGTGTGTGTGTGTGTGTGTGTGTGTGTGTGTGTGTGTGTGTGTAGGGGGGGCGCGGATAGAGAGAAAAATTTTGAGACCTTTGAGGATATTTATTTATTTATTTATTTATTTATTTATTTATTTATTTTTGTAGTTCTGACTGTCCTGGAACTCACAGAGCTCCTCCTGCCTCTGCTTCCCAAATGCTGGAATTAAGGGTGTGTACCACCGTGCCCAGCTTATATATTGAATTTTTAAAAACATTGGGTGAGGGAGGTATCCCAATTTACTGTGTTGTGTTGACAGAGGACAGAAATTAACAGCCATCTTGGATTAGAAATGTTGGCTTTTCCCCCCACCTGTTTAAGGGTAGCATACTGTGTTAAATATATAAGGTCTTAACTATGTGGGCCTGATTACAGAAACTAATAAAGTATTCCATAAAATAGTAATAAAAAATAAAAGTGGTAAAACTAAAGAACATAACAGGCTTGAAATACAGGCTGCCTTCCTCAGAGGAACACGACAGAACCCAGAACTCTGCTAGATCACACACTGAGTGCTTTAAAAAGTGACTTGACTCGTACTTAAAAAGCAACTGGTAAAGAAACTCCAAGATAGTCGATGGGTAGAGCACTTACCCAGCAAGTGTGAAACCCTGGCTTCTGTCCCCAGCACCACATAACCCTAGTGTGGTGTCACTCATCTGTCATCCCAGCAGGATGTGAGGCTCTGTCTCAGACAGAAGGGGGTGGGGTGGGCACAGGATGACCCAGAGCTGAAATGACAAAGTTGAGGGAAGTCAGCCATGGCTCTAAGGGTGTAAGTGAAAACATGGCTGTAATGAACGAACAAGAACAGAAACTCCATAGAAGAGAAGCAAGTGGGAATTCCAGAAGCTGAACAGTGTTTGAAATTTTAAGGGTCCAAGGACAGAGCTTAGCAAGACCTGCAGAAACCGTCTCCCCTAAAACAGCAAGAGAGCTACAGCCACAGCAACACAGGACAACAGTGATGTGTTTAACACTGAGCAATCCTGGTCCCAAAAGGAGAGAAAAGAGAATGTGGGCAGAGAGAGTATTTAACAAATGATACAGAAAGATGCCAAATTGCCAAATCCAGTTGAAAAAAAGGAGGGGCTGAAGATTAGTGTTTCCCAAGAAAGATGAAAACAAAAGGCAGGTTTTGTGCTTGTAGCACCGATGCTCGACAGGCTGAAGCAGGATGATTGCCGTGACTTCCAGGCCAGTGGAGAGGGAGACTATCTCTAAAGAAAAGAAGGAAGAAAATGAATAACACATGGGCATACACTGCTACCAAAAACAGGGACCTGGAGACATGGCCTAGTGCTCAAGAGCACTGGCTGTTCTTCTAGAGGACCTAGGTTTGATTCCCAGAACCCACACAGTGGCTCACAGCTGTTTGTAACTCCAGTTCTAGGGGATCTGATGCCCGCTTCTGGCCTCCATAGGTACCAGGCATACACATGGTACCCGGATATACAGACAGTTAAAACACTCACACACATAAAATATTTGTTTAATTTTAAATAAAGACCTTGAGACAAAGGAAAAATCCATCTGCAGCATGTTGGGTACCTGTTGCATGCTGGGTACAGTTGCTCGTTAGGTGCCTGTTGCATGCTGGGTACCCATTACATGCTGAGTACCAGTGTTAGGTATCTGTTGCTTGCTAGGTATGCACTGCTGTCTCTGAAGGAGGGACCCAGAAGGCAATGGAGTCACATCTTGAGAATGCTGGGGTGGAGGAAGGGCTTTCCCAAAGACCCACATCACTAACAGACTGGGGATCCCTCAGGATAAAGTCTCCTGTGAACAATGTTGAATTAAATGCAAGATCAATAATAACTGAAACTTTTGATTATAAAATTCTTAGGACATTCCAAGCATTGTCCCGATGAACTCTTATGAGAGCCCCATGAGAAAAAGCCTAGGATTATTCACAGGCTCAGATAGGTTAATCAACCTGCCCCAGGCCACACACCTGGAGAGGGCTGGATTTGGGACTAGAGCCCAGGTGCTGGACTCCAGCTGGAGTCTGACTTGAGTCTCCAGAAGCTGTCTCAGCATTCTGCTGTTTGGGGTGGGTAGGGGGTGGGAGCAGTTCTGTCACTGAAATTTCTCACCTAGACGCAACATCCTCTCTTTCTCTGCCACTCCCAGAAGATCCAGGCACCCCAGTGAGCAATGCCGTGGCCCAGGATGGGCTGTGGGTGCTCTGTCAGCACATAGCAGGCTGGGCAGCCCTGAGTCAGAGTGGTGACTTCACAGACTGCAGGGGAGTGGCAGCTGAGGAGGCAGGAGGAGCAGGTGACCGGCCTGTTGGCCTCACCCTGTCTGCAATGCCTAGGTGGAGCAACTCTCGGGAGACCTAGGCTAGGAATTTGCAGAAAGTGTCAAATGCAAAGGGCCTTACATGCCTGTTCCTTGTACCCTTCCCAGGGTCCCCGAGTGCTCTCTGGGGTGCAGGGAAGCAGGATTGAGTACATTCTCTTTCTTAAGCATATCCCATGCTCCTTTGTGCCTTTCTCACAGAACTCTAACTCATCCCATTGCCAAGTTCAACTTCTTGTCATTCTGCTCCAACCTCTAGAAAGAGTCCCCGCTCCTCAGCCTTGAGAGTTACATCTGAAGACTGTGCCAGGATGGAGGCGGAACCCTTGTGGGTTGCTGGGCAAGTGGAAGGCCGTGGTGCAGCAGAGAGTCCGCCAAAGGCCAGCCCCAAAGGCACATCCTTCTCTGAACCACCACTTCCTCCTCACCGCACCATGAGAGCAGTGCTCTAGAGTTGGCCCCGGGACATAGCCACTTCTGATCTCTCTGCAGTCTCCTTTGCTTGGGCCAAGGGTGATGGCTTCCTCAGCAGGGAACTGCTCTCAGGATGGGTGCAGCCGCCCCAGACTTCTTGGGTGATATTTTGTGTTCTGACAAATAAAGCTTGCCTGGAGATCAGAGGGCAGAGCTAGCCTGGCTCCTGGTCTCAAGTGGGGAGCACTGTGGAATTACAGCCCCCAGAGCCTCCCTGGATCAGGTTGGGGGCGAATATAACTGGACTCCAGCTCTGCTTGGCCCTTTCCTTTCTGTCTATACCCTGCTCCTGCTTAAAGGGCTCCTCTTCAGGGCAGTCCCCGGGGAACACTCAATTGGCTCAGGCACCTTTCCTGAAAATGGCCCCTCCTTGTATTCATCAGTGTCTTAGTCAGGGTTTCCATTGCTGTAATAAAACACTGCAGCCAAAAGCATCTTGGGGAAAAAGGTTTATTTTGCTTACACTTTCACATCACAGTTCATCAAAAGAAGTCATGCAGGAACTCAAGGCAGGAACCTGGATATAAGCGCTGACGCAGAGGCTGTACTGACTGGCTTGCTCCCCATGATGGCTTGCTCAGCCTGCTTTCTTATAGCACTCAAGGTCCTCTGACCAGGCCTGGCACCACCCACAGTGGGCTGGGCCCACCCACATTAATTATTAAACAAGAAAATGCCTCCAGGCCAATCTTCCAGAGACAGTTTCTCAGTTGAGAGTCCCTCTTCCCAAATGACTCTAGCTTGTGTCAAGTTGACATTAAACTAGCCGGGACGCTCAGCCTGTAGAGAAAGCCCATGTCCCTCTGACATGCCTGGCTTAGAATGCTTCCTCTTCTGCACTGCCCCATCAGGGCAGGCCTACCTGCTGTGACAAGCGGAGACTGATGGTTGGGTGACATCTCAGACACAGAGACCTTTATTTCTCATCCATGTGACATACAAGACTGCTCACGATGGCAGGCAGATCCGCTTGGCACAAAGACGTGGCGTCCTAGTTCTACTGGGGACCACAGGAGAGGCCCTGGACTTGAGTGCGCATGTTTAGCTGGTCCTTGTGTCTCCTCAGAGGGCAGTGTATGAAGGGGAAGGAAGATGGCCTGTGAAGGACAGCCACGGACAGGCTGGGGCAGGCCACAGGCAAGGCTACTGAGATGCCATGCACAGTGACAGCCTTGGATCACATCTGGATGGAGTGAGATCAGCGGTGAGGACTCCAGCTGCTGGGGGTGCTCGGACCTCACAGAGATGGGACCATAACCACAGAGAAAACCGACCTGTCCCCAGTCCACGGAGCAACAAAGGGACCCTGGGGGAGGAGCTTGGCCAGGCTGTCTGTTTCTGGAAATCAGCCACTTGAGTGATGGGATGGAGTTAGATTCCCCAGGGAACTGGGACACTGAAAACCCAATGCCTATGTTGGGGACACAACTTCAAAACTAATTACTCCAAGTCTTAGGGGCATCTCTGTCTCTTTTATTTTAAAACAAAACCAAAAGCAAACAAATAAGAAACATGGCTGGGCATGGCGGCATACCTTTAATCCCAGCACTCAGGAGGCAAAGGCAGGAGGATCTCTGTGAGTTCCAGGCCAGCCTGGTCTACATAGTAAGTTCCAGGCCAGTTAGGGCTACATAGTGAGATAAGAGAAAGAGAGAGGGAGAAAATGGGAGGGAGGGAAAGATGGAGGAAGGGAGAGAGAGAATTTTTAAAAAATGTACACACATAAAAACACAGTATTCCTGTCTATTTCCTCATCTGCCCAGATGTGAGCAAACAGCCTCAGGTTTCCGTAATCACAGCTGGCTGTGTCTGCAGCATCCCCTGCCCCAGCTTCCCCATCATGAGGGGCAGTACCCTCAAAATTCATCCCTAAATCCTGAAAGGAAACAGAAATGTCTCTCCCACACCATACCCCAAGTCTCAGCTCCCCATTCCCACAGAGAAATAGCCCCTACTATAGGCTGAGTTCCAGGATACTTGGCTAAAGATCCCCTGTACATCCCCTGCATGCTTAGGTCCTGTGTTTTCGGAGCACACAGAACTGTACGCTGCACACTGCATCTTGCGACCTGACCTCCCAGCACTCTCCAAATCAGTGCACAGAATGCCTTGGCCCTTGTGACTTGTGCTGAGCAGATGTGTCCTGGTTTACGTGACCTCACTGAAGTCGGTCTGTGCACATTCAGTTTCTTTCCGTACATGGCTTGCGACTAAGTCACGCTATAGTGAGCAGCTGTGTTCAAGGACGTCTAAAGGCCACTTTCTGGAGAGTGTCTTGGTTGGATGGGGACAGAAGACATTGCCAAGCTCTGAGGCAAAGACTTCACTATACCCACCTCTTCACCCAGGTGCCTCTTCAATAGCGGTTTTGTTTTGAGACAGTCTCACTAGGTAGCCCTGGCCAGCCTGGAACTCTCTATGTAGACCAGTTGGCCATGACTCACTGAGATCTGCCTGCCTCTACCTCTTGAATGCTGACACTTGGGTGTGTGTGTGATTATGTTCACAGACGCCCCCAGGGACCCATATTATAACCCAAACCCTCTCCTCAAGTGACTGCAGAGCTATGGCCTCCTGCACTTGAGGCAGCTTCTGCCATCCTTCGGCCTGAGCGCTACCGTCTTCATTTCCTAAAGTGCGCCGTAGCACTCCATAGCCAGGCCATCAACACTGCCTCATCTTTTCTTCCGGTTCTTCCGGTTGCGTGAGGCACACGTGACTGACATGTTTACAGATTTTGGGTTGCTCGGTGAGAAGCTGACCCAGCCCTCCCTTTCCAGGCAGGCTTGACCTTAGAGAAGTCTCCTGACCCTGGTGCTGACACTGAACTGCATTTGTCTTTGGGCATGTGTAGAAAACTAGAGGCTGGAGGACGTCTTAGTGAGGAAAGTGCTTTCCTGGTAAGCGTGAGGGACCCATGTCAAAACACAGGGCCTTGTGGGTTGGGGTGGTGCAGCCTCCTCTGCCTGGGGAATGCCTTTAATCCCAGCACTCCTGAGGCAGAGGAAGGCTGGTCTCTAGGAGTCTGTGTAGTAAGTTCCAGGCCATCCAAGCCCATGTGCTGAGACTTTGTCTCAGCAACAAAACAAACAACAAAAAATGCAAGGCACAGAGGCACCATCTTGTCAGCCTAGTGCTGGGGAGGTAGAGAAGGATGAGGGTCCATTGGCCAGCCAGACCGGCAATAATCAGTGACTTCCATGTCCCAGTGAGAGACACTGTCTCAAAAAACAAAGTGAATCTCTGAAGAATGAAACCTCAGGTTGATCTCTGGCTTCTGGGCATATGTACACACACACACACACACACACACACACACACACATGTACACACACACACACACATGTACACATGCACACACACACGCGCACACACACACACACACACACACAATTACTCTGATATGTCCCAGCACAGTATTGAAATAGCAGAAGGAGTCCCAAGCAATTTCACACAGAGATCCATGTCACAGAGTCATCTGGTTGAGGGGACTCTGGGGACTGATAGGAATCGGTACCATCTATTGAGGAAACATTGGGACACTCCTAACCCTGCTCTGAGAGGTACACCTTGGTTCCAACCGTACACACACACACACACACACACACACAGGGCCGGCAGGAGGCTCATGCTCCAGCCTGCGTTTTGCATTCTGAGAAGCCACAGTTAAAAAACTAATAATTCTTTGAAAACATCATTTAAATAGCAACAAGTCGGCTTCCCTGCTCCCCTTGGCCCTCATTAGGCGAGTCTATTGTTTCCATCTGTTTTCTCAGGGCCGACTCTGCCTGGCAGCAGAGCAAGTATCCAGACTTTTGTCAGACGGATCAATCTCCTCTGATCCCCGCTTGAATCATAATCACATTTTGATCTTGTCGTTGTCCCGGACCCCGCTGCCACCAGGACTGCCCTGTTGGCTTAGATACAGGGTGAGCTTTGAGCAGTAGAGCTCCTTCCCTGCTCATGGTGGCTCATGCCTGCAATGCCACAGGCAAGAGCATTCTGGGTCAGCCTCAGCTACAGAGTGAATCTGAGGCTAGCCTGGGCTACATGAGATCCTGTCTCCAAAAGCTAATGAAAAGGCCCTGCCATGCAGGGAAGAATGCTTGAAGACGAGCAAGACCCCACAGGGAAAGCGGCCTGGCTGGGAACATGGCCCAGTGACTTGTCACTGAGCAGCTTAATGGATCTGGTCCAAGCAGAAGAAGGCTAGCTCAGTCCCCCTGAAGGCAGACACCCATAGACTGGCCTTCAAGGTGGCCCCTGGGCCCTTGCCCCGAGGATTCTCATATGGCTGCCCCGTTTCCCTTGCTATATCTACCAGGTCAACAGGCCTGTCTTTGGCAAGGGTGGAGCCCCTGAGGTAGGTTCTCCTCTCTCCCATTCATTTCTGGGTGTTGCCAGTGGCCCCCAGGGGTCAGGCAGGTATTCATTGTGTGTGAGCTTGGCACTGCCCTTGGCAAGGCACTTGAGATGTTGGTTTATTTAACCCTCCCAAGAGCCTACTGGGTCAGCCCCATCATGAGCCTGTCTTATTGGTTAAAAGAGACCAAGCTTGGTCAAAGGGCTAGCCAGCTTTCAGGCCTGACCTCTGAACTCTGACCTTAGCCTGTGTCCCGGAAGCATGAATGCTGGCTGGGGACTCAGCCACCCATCTCTGTGACATTGTGCCTGCAGAGAAGGAAGGAGGGCTTACTTCGGCTCACAGTTCAGAGGTTTCTCTCCACGCTCACTTGGCCTGCTGATTTGGGCCTGTGGGGGTGTGGGGCATCACGGCACAGCACACGGCTGAAGAGGATTCATGGTGACAGTGCGGGGGGTAGGGAGAGAGAGAGGAACAAGAGGAGGGAGAAAAGAGAGAGAGATGTGGGAGAGGATAGAGAAAAAGAGGAAGGGGGGAGAAGAAGAAAAGATGGGGAGAGAGAAGTAAGAGAAGAGAGAAAGACAGAGAATGAGAGGGAAGAGAAGGGAAAGGAGGCAGAGAGGGAGAGGGAGGCTGGGGGCAAGGTCCCTGTATCTTCATGGAGGGCATTCTCCAGTGACCAACCTTCCTCCCCACAGGCCCCACCACCTCCCACGTGGGCTGGCCTTGTCTACTCAGCATGTGGGCCCCCAGGGAGCATTTAGACACTCCTCTAAAGCCCATGGCTCCTAGTTGTGTACACCAGAGCACTTCAGCTTAAAAAGCTGATGGCTTTTATTTTTACAGTGGCCGATCATTTGTAGCATGTCTACGGTGGGCCAAGCACACTTCCAGACCCCGGGTTTCTCACAGAACCCAACCAGAACCTCTTGCCCTCATGGGGTTCACACTTATGGAGGAAGAAGGCCACACATAGCAACAATAGAACAATGTGGAAATGAAACATATTTCCAAAGCTGTCATGCAGGAAGCAAAAAAGACTTCCTGGGGCCAAAGAGATGGCTCAGAGGCTAGAGGCACTTGTGTGTAGACCTGACAGACCTGAGTTTGATCTCTGGAGCCTGCGAGATGGCAGGAAAGAACTGACTCCTGAGAGCTGTATGAAAACCTCTCCATGTGCGCATACACAAAATAGGTAAATATGCTTCTAGGAGAGGCCTGGGGAGGTGGCTCAGTGGGTAAGAGCACTTGCTGTACAATCTTGAGGACCCGAGTTCAAATCCTTAGCACCCCTGTAAAAATGCTGGGTGTGGCCAAATGTGCCCGTATCCACAGCACTGGGGAAGTGGAAACAGGTGGATTCTGAGTGCTCGCACACGCGTGCGCACAAACACACACACACACACACACACACACACACACACACAGAGGGATCTCCAACAAAATTCTCCTTTAGAAAAGTGGCTGTGAAGGAGTTGTTTAGGCACAACCACGGAAGCCACCTGACATAGCATATGCAAAGGCCCTGTGGTAGGAAAGAGTCAGGCCTGCTGGAATACAGTATGCCTACAGAGGAGCCAGCAGAGAGAGGTGGCACAGAGTGCCAGGGCCACAGCAACTTCCTCCAGAATGAGGTGAAGTCTGGGGTTGGTTCCAGGGTCAGAGTTTGAGCTTGGGATGGACAATACTTTTTCACGAATGAATTTTATTTTTGTTGCAATGTCAGGTTTCCAGAAAAACTGGACAGAAGGTACATGGCTCCCAAGCTCTGTATGATTTGAAAAGAAAAGAAGTATGTATGTTTCTTCCTCCATCTGTGTGTGTGTGCGTGTGTGTGTGTGTGTGTGTGTGTGTGTGTGTGTGTGTACTGGGTCTGTCTCTTCCTCCATCTGTGTGTGTGTGCATGTGTGTGTGTGTGTGTGTGTGTGTGTGTGTGTGTACTGGGTCTGTCTCTTCCTCCATCTGTGTACATGTGCATAGAGGCCAGAGGTTGATGCCAGGTGTCTTCCTCATTCACTCCCTACCTTAGTTTTGGGGGCAGGGTCTCTCCCTAAACCTGGAGATCACAGATTCTGCTAGACTGGCTGGCTAGTGAGTCCCAGCAATCCTCCTGTCTCTGCCTCCCCTGCACAGGTTACACGTGTGCACCAGCAGGCCTAGCTTTTTAGGCATTCTGGGGATCCAAACTCAGGTCCTCACACTTGTGTGGCAAGTGCTTTGCCCTCCAGGCAGCCCTGCGGCCGCAGGTTCCCACCGCTGACACCGTGCACCTTGACACTTCGCCTAAGCCGCTCCTGTTAACCAAGCCCGCAAGTGACATTCGAGGTTTAACACGCACACAGGGACACATTTGCCCACAGCAGAGGGTCTTTAGCGGTATCCGCTGAGGCAGAAATCTTGAGTGAACACTGCTTTCCTCTAACCTCAGTCATTTTGGGGGCAGGGTTTTGCTATGCTGCCAGGCTCGCCAAGAACTTGTGACTGTCTTCCCTGAGTGCTGAGACCCCAGGCGTATCCATCCCACCCTGTCTGTCCATTTTCTGTTTTTAAAAATTTACTTCTGTTGCTTTGTTGTTGTTTGTTTTATTTTGTTTGGGTTTTTGATATTCGGAGCAGGGTTTCTCTGCATAGCCCTGGCTGGCCTGGAACTAACTCTGTAGACCAGGCTGGCCTTGAACTCAGAGATCCACCTGCCTCTGCCTCCCGAGTGCTGGGACTAAAGGCGTGCACCACCACCGCCCGGTAGACTTACTTACTTTTATTTTATGTGTATGGGTGCTTTGCCTGCACATGTATGTCTGGTGCCCTTGGAGAGTAGTACAGGCCATTGGATCCCTGGAAAGGAGTTACAGACAATTGTGAACTGCCGTGCAGATGCTGGGAATGGAACCCTGGTTCTCTTTTGTAACAAGTGATCTAACCACTCACTGAGCCCTCTCTCCAGCCCCCCAGGCTGTCCATTCTTGATTGGGCCCTGAAGAGGCAGACAAGGGGCCACCCTGGAGGCTTTGTGCTGGTTCTCTGAGCAACGGGCCTCCCCTCTACACACTCCACTGTCATCCGAAACCATCCCTTGGCTGGCCACCCATCCCAGGCCATGGCACCAGACTTCCAGTCCTGTGTTCCCACTGCCTGGCCTCCTCTGAGCCCCAGGGAACAACACAGAGAGACAGAAAACACAAAGAGGATCTCCGGAAGAAACTGTCCCCAAAGCCATTGCCACACTCGGCTGTAATACCCAGTCAGCTTTTCCACACTGCTCCCCAGCCCACGGTCGCGTCTGCGGAGTCCAGTACTTTGAAGATCCCTGTCACTCGGGAGGGTGACTCAGAGCCGGGGCTGTGGCTTGTGGGTGTCTTCAGACAAGTCACCAGAAGCCTTGTATTGTCTGAAGATTCTTTCAAACACATCAATAAATCAAACTTGTCCACTGCATGCCCTGGGGAGAATCATCGGGACCTAGAGAAGACAGTGAACTTGGCTCCAAGATCCGCTGCCAAGTCTCAGATCAAGGGCAGCTTGGGTGGGGGCCAGGCTCCTGTTTTTCTGCCACCAAACCCATTTTTTTTCCCTCAAATGTTTGCCACCCAAGCTGGGAAGCAGGGCATGAATGAGCTGATTCTCAGACAACAGATCTGGGACACGGGACAGGGAAGACATCCTGGCCGTCTGGCTGGCCATGGAGACCCCACTCTTGGACTGCCTGTTAGGAGTTTTGTGTGTATGACAGAAGGGTGTGTGCAAGTACACAGAGATCAGAGAACAGCGTGCAGGAATCTGTTCTCGCCTTCCACAATGTGGAAGTCCTGGGGATCGAACTTAGGTCATCAGGCTTGGAGGCAAGCACCCTTCCTGGCTGAGTTCTTTTGCCAGCCTCTTTCTATCCTTTTTTTAGTGGCTGGATTGACTCTTAAGTTGACTTAGTGAAAACATCTGTAGGATCGCAGTTGACGGACGAGGCTCTGGAACAAAGTGGAAAATAATAAATGATAACAATCCTGCCTGCTTTTCATATGCACGTGCAGGCACACATGAGCATGCACACATGGGCGTGCACACATGCTCACACAGCAAGGCACTAGCTAGGTGAGACTTGTCAGTAGGCTGTGTTTCTGCTCTCAGCCCAGAGGGATTCGGAAACACAAATCTCATTGGTCCAGTTGCATTGAATGTTCTTTACTTCTGGATTCTTCCAGAAAGATCTGAATAGAAAGAGTTCCCTACGGTTAGTGAGATAGCTGAGTGGACTGAGTGCTTGCCCCGAGACCTGAGTTCGATCTCCAGACCTTACTGAAAGGAGGAAGGAGAGGGGCAGTAGTGAAGGGCTGTCCCCTGGTCTGTTTCCGTGCTGTGGCAACACTACCCATCACAGTGCAATAATAATAAATTAAAATTTAAAATCTTTATAAAATGTCGCTGTCCCTCTTAGCTTTCTGTTGCTGTGACAAACATCATAACCAAAGCAGCTTGGAGAGGAGAGGGCTCATTTGGCTGACATGTCCTGATCATAGTCCATCTCAGGGAAGTCAGGGCAGGGACTTAGGCAGGGCAGGAACCTGGAGGCAGGAGCATCTGGTGCAGAGGCCATGGAGGAGTGCTGCTTCCTGACTTGTTCCTTGTGGCTTGCTCAGCCCGCTTTCTTACAGTACTCAGGACCTGCGTAGGGATGACACCACCCCCAGTGAGCTGGACCCTCCCATATCAATCATTAATCCAGAGAACACCGCACAGACTTGCCCACAGGCCAATCGGATGGAGGCATTTTCTCAGTTGAGGCTTCATCTTCCCAGATGACTCCAGTTTGTGTCGAGTTGACAGAAAACTAATCAGCACAGTTTCTTACAAGAGCTGGGCATGGTGGTGCATGCTGAGCCTCAATAGTTGGGTCACTTGGGGGTTGGAGACGAGAGAATTCCAAGTTCAGTGTTAGACTGGGCTACATAAGAGTCTGTCTCAAAAAAAGAGGAGGAGGAGGAGGTGAGGAAGGCAGGCAGGCTACGTCCATATCATCCCCCATGTGTAAGTCAGGTCTCTCGCCTCCTTCTCACTCCGCAGTGGGAGGACACTGAATGAATGAAACAACCTTGTTGAGCCCTGTGGACAGCTGCTGCCACTTCTGCCACGCTCCTCAAGGCCATGGCTCTGAGGCAGTTCCTTTTAAAGAGATATTCTCCCTTCCAGGCTCCTAGGACTGACATGTGATAGCATCCCTGGGGCAGGAAGCCGATCATTCCATGAGAAAAAAAACTAAAAAGCTTGCATCTCCCCAAAGCCTTCTTTCAGTTAAATAAAATTAGTAACCTAATATTAAATGTAACACAATGCTAAATGTAATTAAATGTAATAGATACTAACATGAAGAATCCAGACAGACACCAACCGCATGGAATAGAATCTTATAACATGAGCTACATTGTTATTGCCTGTTTCCTCCTTTAATCGGCTACACCCCACACACACACACACCTCCCCTCCACCTCCCAGGCCCCACCCCTGCCTGTGAACGTGGTCTTTGCGCTTGCGGGGAGTGTAAGAGTGTAAGTGTGATCCTGTCTGAATTTCTAGAATATTTCCGCTGATAGTAGATTTTGTCCACTGAGGACTTTTGATTTATCTGGAAACCATTTTTGTTGTCACAGGTAAGGACAGAGCAGAGGGGAGAGGGCAGTGGACACAGCAAACACCCTTTGCACCCAGGACAGCTCCTCTGCCCACACAAAGAACATGCCACTCTGTACACAGTGAACTAGAGCTGAGAAACCCTGTTCCAGAACAAACTAAAATGACCATTACAACACCCACTGGAGCAGGCAGTTTCTCTACTAGCCTGCAGATTTTCTGGAAATTCAAGGCTTCCCCTGGCCCTTGAAAGACCTCAGAGGTAAGGGCTCATTTATCTTGGGAGTTGCCTGAGCATGAGCTACTCATTAATGCAAATAGAATTCCAACTCTGCCCAATTCCTCCACGAACACATGAGGACACACATCCACATCCCTTCATGCCTCAGACACCCAACTAGCCATTTTGTCACAACCATACTTCAGAGTCCTCTGAAATGGACAGAGTTTTGGAGGATGCTGAAGTCACCAGCTGCCACTGTGACAGAGGCTTGTAGGGCCCAGCGCTGTCCCGGAATGTATCCAGTTCCAGGATTCAAAGTGTGATTCTGTCATTTTACATTACAAAGTCAGCAGCTGTCAGCAGAGCCATTTTAAGCTGAGGTCACTGTACTGTGTGATGTCGCTGGCTGACATCCCTGGAGCTGTGGCAATCGTGGAGACAGAAGCTGGAAAGGGTTGGGGGGCGGGGCGTTGCTGGGGACGGAAACTTCAGTTCCAAGATGAAAGGTGGGCATTCTGGAGGTCAGTGATGGAGAAGTGCTCCGTGGCCGGAACGGGGTCACTGGGATAGAAAGTCCATGTCTGGTGTGTTTCACAACAGTTTTATGAACCCAAACCAACTTTGTAGCCATGTGTGACCTCAGGCTGGCAACAAAGGACCATTAGGCTCCTCATAGCACATCTGGGGTTCTGGGAGGAGTCCTATCCCCTGCAAGATACAGACATCCCCCCCCCATTTCTTCTGATTGGCCTTAGGCTTCTGGGCCTGCTGTGAGGAGACCATGACACAGTAGCATTTCCAGGGGTGGAGGAAGGCCCTGGGCAGATTAGCCTGGAAACTGTGGCCATGTGGAGTCAGTACAGGGGTGCCCAGCAAATCTCTCTCTCTCTCTCTCTCTCTCTCTCTCTCTCTCTCTCTCTCTCTCTCTCTCTCTCTCTCTCTCCCTCCCTCCCTCCCTCTCTCTCTCCCCCTTCCTCCTCCTCTGCCTCCCTCCCTCCCTCTCCCTCCCCCTCTCCTTCCTCCCCCTCTCCCTTCTCTCTCTCCCCCTTTCTCTCTTATTTCTCTTCCTCTTTTTCCCCTCTTGCCTCCCTCCTTCCCTTCTCATTTTGTTTTTAGTTTCTGGGGATAAAACCTAGGACTGTGTACACTAGGCAAACACTAGGCTCAGAGCTAGGTCTCAGCACCCTCACCCCCCAGGGACACCTTAGTAGGGAACGTGCTGGGCCCATGAACAGGAGAGCAGCTGGGGAAATGACTGAGCACATCCTACAGCTGTGTCCTGTATCCTACGTCCCACGTGGGCCTGTGGGCAGGACAGTGAGAGAAGGAACCACTCCGCATGTCTTAGGGGTAGTCTTCACTGGGGACTGTCCTGGATGCTGCACTTGAGGGCCTCTCTGAGGTACCTGAGCAGGGAGAGAAAGGAGGGTGCAGAATGTCCGTGCCAAGGCACAGCCAGCTTAGTAGCAGAAGAGAAGAGGGAGGATCAGCTAAGGGTCTTAGGGGCTCCTAAGGGGGACAGTAGAGATTAAACCCAGCCCAGCTCACAGGCCGCCCCTCCCCAGCACCTGGGAGGTTACTAGCTGATGAGGAAGGAGAGCATTTTCTTCAGTGGAGTAACCGTGTGCTCCTGTAAACAGACTCCTACCCATGCTCCTGAAAACCCTGAGTGAACTCACTGGGGGACACACACACACAAAAGTAAAACAAAACAAAACAAAACAAAACAGATAAGGGTAGGAGTGGGGGCTGGTGAGGAGGAAAGGGGTGTGGGGGAAGGGAGACAAGAGAGGGTATAATTAATATGTTCATAAAAATATATTTTTACGAATGTTCAGCCCGGGTGGTGGTGGCACATGCCTTTAATCCCAGCACTTGGGAGGCAGAGGCAGGTGGATCTTAGTGAGTTCAAGGCCAGCCTGGTCTCCAAAGCGAGTTCCAGGACAGCCAGAGCTGTTACACAGAGAAAGCCTGTCTCAGGTTTAAAAAAAAAAACAAAAAACAAAACAAAAAAAAACGTTCCAGATCCCTTTTTGTCCAAACACCCAGCCCAAGCTTTGAAGTGTGCATTTCAATATAAAGACAATGGAGCCCTCACAGTTACTAGTGGGGAGGGAGAATGGGCCCTAATCTAGCTCTACAGGAGGACTTCATGTGGACAGGACACTCCCTGTCTGTAGCCTAGCCTTGGAGCTACAGACAGGAACCTGCACTGTCTGTAGCCTTGGAGCTGGCAGGGACCTTGACCTTGTGTGCCTGGAGAGTCTGTGACACTGTGACTGGGTGTGAGGAAGAAGCTCTGGCTGACAGCGACTTGTGCACACCCTTTGGGAAATCCTGGCTTGTTGCATCCACAATAAGAAATCCCATAAAAGCTGGGTGGTGGTGTATACCTTTAGCCCCAGCACTCAGGAGGCAAGGCAGGCAGATCTCTGAGTTCAAGGACAGCCTGGTCTACAGAGTGAATTCCAGGACAGCCAGGCCTACACAGAGAAACCCTGTCTCAAATAAACAAACAAAAGAAGCCCTATAAAAATCAATGCTCAGTCAAGCTGTAAGACAGTACTGGAGAAACTGGCAAGGAGTTATCCAAAGAGGCAGGAACAGGAAACCTTCCTAGCGTGCTCTTGGCGGGTTCTAAAGCCGGTCCCTGGGAGCTTGAGTGAGTGTTAACCCCTGGAGACTGGCCAGATGCCCCAAGGGCCATCCAGGCCATGCGCTCAGAGGGGCAGGGTGGCCGAAGCATCCCAGCATCAGAGCATTGAGCCTTTGAGAACTCGCAGATGCCACTTGGAGGCTCCAGCCCTCTGCTCCTGAAAACTTGGGTGTGTAATTTAAGTCTTATTAAATAATGAATCTGGGTCAGTGGTAATTTATAGATTACTCTCATTAACTGGATAAAAATAATCACCAACTCAACAGTGAGTCATAACAGCAATTAAAGGGGGGAGGGATAGAGCCTAGTGCTGGGTGGGGTGTGAGGACATGTCTCCAATTATTTCCCAAAGATCCTGGAGATAGGCGAAGAGCAGCAGCATGAACATCGCCAGAGACTTGCTTTTTCTCTCCTTAATTTTTAAGCCCGTCAGGAGAAATTTAATCCATATGTTCAGAATTTGTTTACATCGAAGCCATCAAAACAGTGTTCGTCAGAAGCATTTGAAGTCCAAGAACACTCCAGTCTTCTTTGTTCCAGGCCTTTGGTCTTTGAATGAGGAAGTTGTCTTGTGCCAGATGCCAAGGGGCTGTTCCCACAGGCACGCCGTCCTGCCGTCCCATCTCACCTTGCTCCTGCCCTCTGCCCCTTCACGGGGTGTGAGGTGGGAGGCTGCCTGGATCAACCTTGGGAACCCCTCAAAGGGTGGGAAGTCATCCTGGAAGAGCTGGTCTACCCAGAAAGGAGGAGAGAGGCCAGTCACACAGAAGAGCGGGGCTTGGCTCTCCGGGCACTGAGTGCTTGCCAGATGTGCTGCTGCCTGCACAGCTGGCCAAGGCAGGCATGCCCAGCATCCCCATTGCTTAGACAGGGCAAACTGAGGAGCTGAATACTAGACTTGAACACTCCAGATACCTAAAGTCCAGAGAGCCCACACAGGAAGCTGAGTGGGCAGAATTGCTGGGTACGAAATGCTTCAGACTTGACTGGTCGTGGCTACAGGTGACCACCACAGAGCTGAGGCCACCCCCTGGTGTGCATCCCTCTCTCTTCTTGTGCCCTTCCTCAGTTCTTCCCATGTTTACAGATTGAAACACCTCAGGACTGTAGCCCAGCTGGTGCGGTGTGGGCCCAGCATGCACAAAGTCCTGTAATCCCACCACTTGTAAAGTGGAGGCAGGGGGATTAGACGTTCAAGAGCATCCTTGGCCATACAGCAAATTTGAGGCAAGCCTGGGCTACACAAGACCCTCTCTCAACAAACAGGTGGCTTTCCTAGGACTGGTCTTGGAGGTGTCTTTCTTTTCGATAGATACTGAAAATTTGTGTCCGTACAATGACCTTTGCACATCATGTATAACCTGCATTTAATTGACTTCCTCATCACCAAAGGTGTTTTCTTGATGTCCCTCTGTGGCTGCAGAATGCCCCAGTCACGGGATTTCCCTAACGCCAAAGGGATGTCACCTCAAACGGTACCTGCCACTGTACCTATGAGTGGCATACCAGTCTCCACACTTCGTTGCTTGGGTCAGGACAGAGGGACGATTGGGCATAAGACCTGAACCATGTGTGCTGGCCTCACTTTCAGCTCTAGCCCAGGGCTTCTGTGAAGTCTCCCAGCCTGGGGCAGCCAACCTCTGCCAGGTGGCAGACATACTCAGAGCTCAGACCCGTGTTTACCACCCCTCACCCATCCTGTGAGAAACGGAGCCTGCAGATCATGTGGCGTGGATCACACCATGGTGTCCCCTTGGTCAGAGTGCGGGAGGCCGAGGAGAACTGCCGTGTCTGTGTCTGTTACCATAATAATGCCACAAAGTAGGGGGCTTGAGGCCACAGGAGCCCAGAATCAGGGACCCCTCTGCCTTTCTTCCAGGGTTGGGGGGTTGGGGGTGGCTTCTTCTCCGTGTGTGGTGTCTTTCTTGTCACAACCCCGCCCTGAGCCCTCTCCACTGCTTCTTTTCTCTGGTGAGGGCACTGGGACACTGGAGAAGATCTGTGTTCCAATGCTGCGTTCGGGGCCCAGGTGGATATGTTCCCTGGAGGGACATAACTTCACTGCTGTTCCGACAGAGCCTCACCAGGGAGGGGTCAGTTCAGCTAAAAGCTGAGAGGAGATAAGGTAAGCTGTTGGGGGCAGAGATGAGGCAGGAGTCGCATGGGGAGTGAGGCCCCAAGACCTGACACAAGGCTGCAAAATTAGCCCATGGGAAATAAAACTGTTGGCAGAGGACCGTTGGGGAGCCCTTGTGGAGGCCAGCCAGAACGAGTCATGGCCACTGATTCAGGGCAGAGGCACACCAGAGTGTCTGCAGGTCACCTGTGGCTCCTCAGGACACTGACACACACCCCCGGGTGGAGACAGGTGATGGGTGGAGGTGTGTATTGAACTGCATTTGACAGGGCCAAAAGCCGGCACCATGCAAACGAGCCTCTATGCAAATGAGTGTCTCTTCCCAAGCTCTGCTCTGGAATCTTCTAACTTGACCTGGGCTCCAGCTAGTCCCTCCCTTGAAGCCTATCTTTCCCTAATAAACTGTCACTGCTTCTACCATTACCCATGTGTCTCTGGAATCCCTCCAGGGCTGCCTACAGAATCCCGATATCCACAGGTATCAGAGGGGCTGGCATGGCCTTATCCCCACTCCTCCCTGCCTTAGCTGAACTAACAGCAGCATGAGTTACTCGGCTTTGACACCACTCTGGGTCCTATGGTGGCACTGGGTGGTAGTCTAAGACTAGACAGGATGCCCACCGGGCCAACAGCATGCAGCAGTGTGTCAATTGGTGTCCTGGGGCAGGGGAGACTCAGGCTGTGGTTGGCATCTGCCATGGCTGAGCCCTGCGGTGGCAGCGCCCAACTCCCTCTGGCCAGGGTTTCTAGGTTCCTGGGTTCTGTCTGAAAATGTCCACCAGACCTGGGTCAGCAGGTCCCCAGGGTGCAGCGTGGCCTGACTGTCCTTACTCAACCTGCTGCATGACCAACACACTGCCCCAGGCCAGGATGTTCAGAAGACAGGCTGTCTGGCCCCTCCTCCCCCAGGGCAGCCCAGGAGATGGGAAGTTCACAGCCTGGTGGCCCTGGGCTGTCAGGGAGCTGGTGGGCTTCTATAAAGAAAAGGCAGGAGGGCACCATGAGTGAGGTGAGGAGGCTATCTTGAGCTAGGAACTCTAAAGCATGGAAAGAAGGCCAATCCACCCAGTATTTTTTAACTGGGTGCTATCGTCACACACACACACCCACACCCACACACACACCTGCTGCTCCAGGGAACATCTGGCACTCACAGGAGATGCATTTGGGACTTTCAGTTATGTGGACCATTGCTGGCCCCCAGAAGGTCTAGCCCATGCTCCAGACTGTCCTGAACCAGACAACAAACAGTCCATAACACAGTCACCCCATCCAAAAACAGGGGCAGCGTGTGGGACATGTTTCATTTTTAAAGAAATTTTTGCATATGTATGATACATGTGTTGTATTTGCATGTGTGGGGGTGCACATGTGTGTGTATGTAATGTATGTGTGCATGTAGAAGCCAGAGGACAACCTCGGGTGTCTTTCTTTGGAGACACCGTCTACCTTATTTTTGAGACAGCGTCTGTCATTGTTGGAAGCTCGCTCATTAGGTTGCACTGGCTACCCAGGGAGCACTAGAGGCCATCTTGTCTCTGCCTCCCCAGCACTAGGATTACAAGAATGTGCCACCAATCTTGGTTTTTTGTTTTCTTTTAAAGGGGTGCTGGGGATTGAACTGAGGTACTTGTGAGGCAAGTATTTTACCACCTGAGCCATCATCCCTGCACAACGGGTTGTTTTTAACATTGAAACCTTGGAATTGACGTGAAAGTCCCTTGAAGGAAGAAGTTGGTTGTGCTTGCACACACTGGTGCTGTGGAACAATCTTTGTACACTGTAAATATGTGTTACTCTCATTGGTTAGTAAAGAGTTGACTGGCCTATAACTGGGCAGGAGGAGATGGGCTGGAGAGCCAGACTAAGCAGATGCTGGGAAGAAGAGCAGAGTCAGAGGAGTTAGGAGCCAGACTTAGAAAAAGCAACACAGGAAGTTCATAGACGAGGTCAATGAACCTTGGGGCAGCACATAAACAAATAGAAATGGGTTAATTTAAGTTGTAAGAGCTGGCTGGAGACAAGCCTAAGCTATCAGCAGAGCATTTATAATTAATAATAAGTCTCTGTGTGGTTATTTAGGGAATGGCTGGAGGAACAGAGCTGATCGGCAGTCCCCATGAAAAACTGCACCTACACACTAGACTGTCTGCAGTTCTGCCAAGTTATGAAAGAAACAGTGTGTACACACACACACACACACACACACACACACACAACACACATAAATAAATAACTTTTGAAAGACAACCCTCTAATGAGCACCCTCGCCCCTGGTCTGTGGACCTGCCCTTGATTCTTTCCTTGGGCTCCATCTCACCAAGGGATGTTGGGCATAGTAATCAGTTCCTCAGCTTTGGAGCCCATTTTGCAAGGCCACCAGGATGTCAACAGTGGCCTTTGTTATAGCATCACCTGGCTGGCCTGGCAGGAACTCAGAGCAAGAGACTGAGGACAAAACCACAGAGGAGCTCTGCTTACTGGCTTGCTCCCTCTTACTTGCTCAGCTACTTTTCTTATATACACCAAACCCACCTGTCCAGGGGCGGCACCACCCACAGTGAGCTAGCCCCCCCCCATCAATCGGCAATCAAGAAAATGTCCCACAGATATACCTACAGCTCAACTTAATGGAGACAATTCTTTAGTTGAGGTTCCCTCCTCCCAGGTGACTAGGTTTGTGTCAAATTGACAAGCTGATGATGACACTCAGCAATGAAGAAAATATAATTTGATGGCCAGGAAGTTGAGGGGTGGCCCTGAAGGGGGCAAATGATGGTACTGGGTGTGACTGCATCATCTCCAAATGAATGCCTGAGAAAGCCCCATCTTTCCAAAATCCAGAATCTGACGTGGCCATGACACGTCCACTGAAGAAGTGGTTAAGATGTATACACACACTCACATGCACACACCTGCTCACTCACACTCATCTGAGGTCATTAGAGACATGTTGGTTTATGAAATCATCCACTCACATGGACCCTGTACAAGTAAATGTGTGGCTGCCTATTTTTGTTAAAGCATGAGGTTTTGGTGTGAGGTGTAGAGGCAAATCTTATTCCTGGTGAGCCAAGGAGTTGGGGGCAGAAAAAGCAGGAAAATGAACAAATCAATGACAGTAGGAGGAGGAGAAAAAAGGTGTGAATGAATATCTTATAATCGCAGGCGCAGAAAGAGCCTCTTGGAGCACAATGATGAAGACTGACATCATAAAGACAATTTTAATCAATTAAAAATTAACTTTTAAAGAGCAAGTAAAAAACCATAAATAAGTAGAGATAATACAACTGGAAAAATTAGGGAATTTGTGTGAAAGGTGACAAACGTGATATAACACTTCGATATAAAGAATGATTGATAATTGGTAGGGAAAAATCAATCATACTAATAGGATACAAGCAGGAAGCTGAACATGGTGATGCAAGCCTTTAGTCCCAGTACTTGGGAGGAAGAGGCAGGCGGCTTTCTGAGTTGGAGGCCAGCCTGGTCTGCATAGTGAGTCCCAGGACAGCCAGGGCTACACAGAGAAACCTGGCCTCAAAAAACAAAACAAGCTAGCAACAACAACAAAAGGCAATTATCTAAATATATACAAACAAGTGGGAAAAGCTCACAAGGAATCATAACCACATTCACTGATTCAGTGCTCCGCCAAACGTGTTCAATAAAATGGTGCCTGTGCCTGCCCCAAATCCCATAACTCACTGCATCCTTACCAGGGTGTCCAAAGACTGAGGCTCTGTGCCCATTACTGCAGAATTCCTGTACTCCTTTTTGCCCAATAAGCTGACTTAACTAGGAGAAATGAGATTGCAGATAATAACTGCCTTGTGGGACTGTTACCACGTTTAAACAGGTTCATGCGTGTAAAAGTTTAGGGAACCATGCCAGCTCATGAGAAAGACTTGTACCACACTTCAGAGCTCTGGTGCTAGGAGTGGGAGATCCCCATCTACTTGCACCAATCCCCTCACTGCTCAAGTTCAGTCAGTGCCCAAGTGTACTGGGCGTTTGCACATCTGTAGCTGAAGCATTCCTATGTCCACCCGGCTCCTGCAGCCACTCAGACCCAAGTAAGCACACAGAAACTTATATTACTTATAAACTGCATGGTTGTGGCAGGCTTCTTGCTATCTAGTTCTTACATCTTAAATTAACCCATTTTTATTAATCTATACTTTGCCATGTGGCTTGTGGATTATCAATACCTTCACATCTTGCTTTTCCTGGTGGCTAGGGGCGTCTCCTGACTCAGCCTTCCTGTTCCCAGTATTCTCACTCCAACTACACACACCAGTGGTTCAGCAGCAAGACAGGAAGCTGAGGCTGCAATGGGTGTGATAAAAAGATGCAGGAGTGTTAGTGGGAGTCATCTCGTCATGGGGGGACGCCCAGCCTGGGTGTCAGGTGTCTCTACAGCCAGCAAGGGAGGAGTCCCCAAAGCTTTTCAAGTGCCCAGCCACCTGGGAGCATTTCCCAGTGAAAGGTTCTGGGCAAGGAACCCAGACTCTCAGGTGTGCCAGAAGAGACCGAATGAAGTCAGAGGGACTTCAGCCCGTCGCCTCGGAGGATGACCCTGTGGTGAAGGGGGTGGCTTGGGGCCCAGCCATGTACATGTACAGGCATCCCGGCTAGGCTGTGTGTGTGTGTGTGTGTGTGTGTGTGTGTGTGTGTGTGTGTGTGTGTGTGTAAGAGAGAGAGAGAGAGACAGACAGAGACAGAGAGACCTGGAGTCCTGTTCAGCTCATTTCTAGGCAACACGGACAGAGATACGTGCATGTTTGCATTTGCTGCAGAACTACCCACAGTAGCTGAACTGGGGAGTCAGCCTAGGTGTTCAAGAACACAGGGGTAAGGGAAGTGGGAGTGTGTGCACATGGGTCCCTTTCAGGCACAAAGAACCAGGTTTTGCCATTTGCAGAACAATGGACTCAGTAGAGATAACCACATTAAGTGAATTAAGCTGACTTCAGAAAGACAACCATCATATCTTCTCTCATATATGGTTCCTACACTTTAATCATATTTAATTCATTTTGATCATTTGACAGCTACATAGCTATATAGATAGGTGGATAGATGCAAAAGTCAGCAGAGCTGTCTGGGGAGACCAAGGCGAGGGAGAGAGAGAAGGAGAAAGGGATCACAAGGTGGGCCACACTCAATATATAACACAAGCATGGTCAAAAGCTCAAAAATCAGCGAAACAGGGCTGCAGAGACGACTCAGAATGAAGAGCACTGGCTGCTCTTCCAGAGGACCCAGGTCCAGTTCCGAGCACCCACGTGGTGGCTCACAACCATTGCTAACTCCAGTTCCAGGAGATCTAACTCCCTCTTCTGGCCTCCACAGGCAACTGGCACACACATGGTACATATCCATACCTACAGGCAAAACATTTACACACATAAAATACAATTTCAAAATCGAAAAGAAAGTCAACAAAACAAACTAACAAACAAGGCACCATCTGGTGTGAGGTCAGGTGGCTTTCAGGGTCTGCAGCACTCCCTGGGACACAGGCAGAGAGAAGCCCCATAGCCCAGGACCAGGGTCCAGGCTTGCACTGTGGGTGAGATCTTGGGTTAGTCACACAACTGTCTCTGAGTACCACTGCCTCTGAGTTAAGACTTTCAGCACCTGGAGATGGCTTTCTAGAATGTTCTCAGGATGGTTCTAAAGTTGAACTTCTTGAACTCTCAGTATTGGCACTCCAAGCCAGGTGGTCCTCTGTCCTTGTCCTGGCATCAGAAGGTGCTGGCAGAGTCTCTGCCTTCTGCCCTCTACCTATGGGTGCAGAGGCTGGCTGCGACACTCAGTTCTGACAACCAGAGGGCTCTGGAATGTTGCTGTGTGATCCTTGATGCTCCCCCTCAGGGCCAGGTCTTTCAGGAAGCCTCATATGGGAAAGTAAACACCCCCACCCTTGGAGAACATACACATGTCCACTAGTGACACACCACATACCAGGAATCCACAGGCTGAAGTCACACCTCTGGTGCCAGAAGCTGCCTGTGGTGGTTTGAAAGAAAATGCTCCCCAAAGGGAACGGCACTGTTGGGAGGTGTGGCTGTGTTGGAGTGGGTGTGGCCTTGTTGGAGGAAGTATGTCACTGTGGAGGCAGGCTTTGAGGTCTCATATATACTCAAGCCACACCCAGTGTGTCTCAGTTCACTTCCTGTTGCCTGCAAGATATAGAACTCCCAGCTCCTTCTCCCGCACCATATCTGCCTGCATGCTACCATATTTCCTGCCACAACAACAATGAACTAAACCTCCGAAACTGTAAGCTAGCCCCAATTCAGTGGTTTTGTTTTGTTTTGTTTTTTGTTTGTTTGTTTGTTCATTCATTTTGTAAAAGTTGTCATGGTCAGGGAGTCTCTTCACAGCAGTAGAAACCCTAAGACACCACCTTTAAATCTCTCCTGGTGAGCCAATGACAGATACTCAAACACTGAGTCAAAGTTTCAGCTTTCTGGGTCTCACTGAATCTGCACCCTAACACACACCCACCAAAGGGAACATAGTCACATCTGCCTCTTCAGGTAGGCCCAGGCTTCCTTCCTGTCTGTCACTGTCCCCACTGCTCTACTGTGGGTGTCGAAAGTTGGGAGGCCGGAACATCACTGTTTGAACCCAGACAGGCCTCTAACTAGCAGCCATCTTCTGACTTCAACTTCCTCAGTGCTGGGGTTGCAGGCATGCACCTCCTTCCTCGGCTTCCTATGACATTTTCACATTTATACGACCTCACCAGCTCCTGAGGGTTTCTTGGTTTCTAACTCATAATCAAAAGTGTTTGCACATCCATGTCTATGCACACATATATAAGCATATACATATATACGCACCTGTATGTGCACAAATAAACTTACACACAAACATATGCACATATTCAAGTGCACACACATCCATGTAAGTTCACACATGAAGCATCCATACACACCCTTGCATGCATGCACACAGCTATAGCACAAACACCTGTATACACACACAGGTCCCTACATCCCACCTCCACCTCATCTTACGCACCTGACCTTGAGGCTCTCTCCTTTGAAGGACACCCTCCCTCGCACCCTCCCCCCATTGGGACTCTATGGGTGTCATGGTGGATTGATGGATGGGATAGCTCAGCTTTCCCAAACTACCGCATGTGTTTATTATGGCGATGAGTGTGGGCCTGGCCGCTTCTGGCTTGTGTAAGTGTCAACTGGCGACAACATGTGCTCTACAGAAGGCAGATGTCAAGGGGGCAGCAGAATGGCCGCCCGCACTGTGAGGACCACCCAGGGGCACTGTTCACGTAGGCTTGGGTTTCCCTAGCTTTGATGAGAAGAAAGGCCCTGGGGAGATGCAGTGCCACAGGGTAGGCCTGTGGGAAGGTCGTGAGTGACACGATGTGACCTCAGATCTGCTTCATGCTGGACAGCCCAGGCCATACAATCCACCCATTCTGTCTGCTCTGAAGACCCCAGGCCCACTGCTTTAGCCTCCCTGAAGGCCCCATGTTCATCCACAAGTCCCAGGAGGCTCCGTGGCAGGGTCTCGGCACCTGACAGGTACCAGGTGCCTTCTACTCATCTCAAAGGTGTGATCCTGTTCCTGTTTCCCCTTAGGCCCCCGTCCTTGACGTTAGTAGAGCGGTGACTTCACTGGGATGTTTTGACCATTGTCTCACTGGGCCTGGATCAGCACTTACAGGATGCCGCCACCGTCACCAGGGCCTTTCTCTGCATCTCCAGTGCTGCATGGCCACACCCGCTCCTCAGAGAAGGAAGTCAAGCTGCACACTGGTTCTCCTCTCTCCTGCCCTTCCTCTAACTCTTCCTTCTGCTCCTCCAGCATTAAGGCTGAGGTCACAGAGCCCTCCAGCCCCCCTTCTGTAGCACCTTCTCTGTCCACCTGTCCTGATCTAGCTGTCGCACCAAAGTCACCCCGCGCTGCAGAACTCCCATGCACTCCAGAGCTGGGTGGAACACTTCCCACACCTCCTCTTCCTCGCTGGAGACTTGGCAGAAGCCTTGCTGGCTATCAATCTCACCACCTCACATCTACTCACCATCTCACTGTCTACTCACCATCTCACATCTACTCACCACCCCACATCTACTCACCACCTCACATCTACTCACCATCTCACATCTACTCACCATCTCACATCTACTCACCGCCTCACATCTACTCACCGCCTCACATCTACTCACCGCCTCACATCTACTCACCACCTCACATCTACTCACCGCCTCACATCTACTCACCGCCTCACATCTACTCACCGCCTCACATCTACTCACCGCCTCACATCTACTCACCGCCTCACATCTACTCACCGCCTCACATCTACTCACCGCCTCACATCTACTCACCGCCTCACATCTACTCACCGCCTCACATCTACTCACCGCCTCACATCTACTCACCGCCTCACATCTACTCACCGCCTCACTGTCTACTCACCGCCTCACTGTCTACTCACCGCCTCACTGTCTACTCACCGCCTCACATCTACTCACCGCCTCACATCTACTCACCACCTCACTGTCTACTCACCGCCTCACATCTACTCACCACCTCACTGTCTACTCACCGCCTCACATCTACTCACCACCTCACATCTACTCACCGCCTCACATCTACTCACCGCCTCACATCTACTCACCGCCTCACATCTACTCACCATCTCACATCTACTCACCACCTCACATCTACTCACCACCTCACATCTACTCACCACCTCACATCTACTCACCGCCTCACATCTACTCACCACCTCACATCTACTCACCGCCTCACATCTACTCACCACCTCACATCTACTCACCGCCTCACTGTCTACTCACCACCCCACATCTACTCACCGCCCCACTGTCTACTCACCACCTCACATCTACTCACCACCCCACATCTACTCACCGCCCCACATCTACTCACCATCTCACATCTACTCACCACCTCACATCTACTCACCACCTCACATCTACTCACCACCCCACATCTACTCACCACCCCACATCTACTCACCGCCCCACATCTACTCACCACCTCACATCTACTCACCACCCCACATCTACTCACCGCCCCACATCTACTCACCATCTCACATCTACTCACCACCTCACATCTACTCACCATCTCACACCTACTCACCGCCCCACATCTACTCACCACCTCACATCTACTCACCGCCCCACATCTACTCACCGCCCCACATCTACTCACCATCTCACATCTACTCACCACCTCACATCTACTCACCATCTCACATCTACTCACCACCTCACATCTACTCACCACCTCACATCTACTCACCATCTCACATCTACTCACCATCTCACATCTACTCACCACCTCACATCTACTCACCGCCCCACATCTACTCACCATCTCACATCTACTCACCACCTCACATCTACTCACCATCTCACATCTACTCACCGCCCCACATCTACTCACCACCTCACATCTACTCACCGCCCCATATCTACTCACCGCCCCACATCTACTCACCATCTCACATCTACTCACCACCTCACATCTACTCACCATCTCACATCTACTCACAGCCCCACATCTACTCACCACCCCACATCTACTCACCACCCCACATCTACTCACCGCCTCACATCTACTCACCGCCCCACATCTACTCACCGCCTCACATCTACTCTGCCTTCAGAGCGCTAGGATTAAAAGTGTGCGCCACCATGCCCAGCTTGTTTCATTTTTGAGAAAGTGTCTTACTGTGTAGCCTGGGCTGTGCCTAAACTGTTCTGAGTGCTGGGATAACATACAGTTCGCCGGGCGGTGGTGGCGCACGCCTTTAATCCCAGCACTCGGGTGGTAGAGCCAGGCGGATCTCTGTGAGTTCGAGACCAACCTGGGCTACAGAGTGAGATCCAGGAAAGGCACAAAGCTACACAGAGAAACCCTGTCTCGAAAAACCAAAAACCAAAACCAAACAAAACAAAACAAACAAACAAACAAACAAAAAAACAGATACAGTTCACCAGGCCCAGCTTAGATGATAATGATGATGATGATGATGATGACGATGAAGAGGAGGAAGATACATAGAGAAATATATATACTTTTTTTGACAGGGTCTTAGACAATCCGGACTGACTTCAAGCTCCCTATGTAGCTGAGTCTGACCTTGAGATCTTCCTGTCTCTACCTCCCGAGTGCTGGGATTGCAGGCCACACCTCCACACCTGGTCTGCCGTGCTGGAGATGGAAACCAGGAGCTGTACGTGCTGACAAGCACTAACTACCAACTGAGCCCTATTTCCAGACTGGACTCATCTGAAGTTCAAAGCTGGCTTTGATGTCAAGATGTTTCGTGTGCCTTTCCTTGGGAGATGCGAGAACACATCTCTCTCCAGAGAATGCACTGAAGACAAACCACAGAAATAAGTCTTCCCTGGTCCAGCACGGTGAGCCAGTGTGGTCGCTGGACTCCACTACAGGAGGGTCCACGGGGAGCATGGGTGAGAGATCACTCAGAAACACAGGGGAGGGTTACTCAGAAACATGGGTGGAGAGTACCTACAGGAGTTTGGGTGACTCAAAGGCAGCTTCATCAACAAGGACCTCTTGGAAGCTGGATCCTGGAGCTCCACCTTCCATCAGTCTTCCATCTCCTAGACAGTGGAGCAGGTGTGCACCCCAGGATAGCTGTGAGTGCAGCCTGACAAGTGTGAACTATCTAAGGGCATATATGAATGTGACCCTGCCTCCCCACCCACGACAGATGTCAGCAGCTTCCTTTCCTTGCTGTCATCTAGACCTAGCTGTCAACGTAGTCTCTTATTTATTCTGTTGCCATGGATACAAGCCAAGCAGCTGTAACCCAGGAAGTAAAAGAGAGAGAGCTGAGGAGGCTGCAGGGAAGTGCAGCAGGGGGCCCTTCTAAAGAGAGCAAGTGGGGAAGATGGGGGGACCCACCGAGAAGGCCTGTTCCTCTGGCAGGACACAGACTCCAGCGCCTGAGGGCTGCAAGAGCCTTTAGGAGCCAAGGCTGGAGAGAGTTGAGGGGCTGCCTCTTGTGGCACACAGAAAGGATGCCACATCGGCTCCAGCTGAAGGGCAGGCTCTGACTTCAGCCACTCCTTGCTGTGTGTAATTGGGAGTTAACTAACCACTCTGAACCCCGGCATTCTTGCTGATGAAATGAGATGATCACAGGGTGGTTTCCAGGGGAAAAAAGAAAGATGAGAGATAGAGAAAACGACAGTTATCATTGCATCTACCCTGGAAGGGGGATTTTTCCAGATGAATCTTCCTTCTCATTACATTGACTGTGTGCACGCATATGCATGCCATCGTGCATGTAGAGGTCAGAGGACAACTTGTGAGAGCTGTCCTGTTCCTCCACCATGTGGATCCTGGAGCTTGAACTTGGGCTGTTGGGCTTGGCAGCAAGCACCTTTATGTGCTGAGCTGTTATTTACTGTGACAGAGGAATGAACAGGGCCTGGCTGAAGCAAGACCACGGAGAGGTGCACTATGACTATCGAACTCACCTTCGAGCGTTGGACAAGCCCTCCCACGTGTCTCCAGAAGCAACACTTGACCAGGTACCTACAGCTGTGGCCCCCAACACTAATCCTCCCTTGTTCCGAGTGTCTAGAACAGTCTCCACCTCAGACCGTTAACCCGCCCGGCAGCAAGTCAAACACACACAGGCCAGGCAGGGAAAGCCAGGCCACCGTTTGTCCGTTCCCCAGGGTGGACATGGACAAAGGACTCATGGCAAGTGAGCTATTAGAGGCACGTCTTCAGGGGACCGCAGGGAGTGGGACAGCTGACTAGGGACCAACCGAAGAAGCCAAGCAGGTTCCCTACCCCAAGGTAAGTTACACCCAAGGCTTCTTGTCCCAGGTGTGGGAGCAAAGCCTTGCCAAGGCAGTGAGAGGGCAGGGCCAGCCTCACTGCTCCCTCGAGGCCCTGCTGTCTTCAATGGCTCCTGAGGTTCTGGTACCTGAGGGTAGATGTTCAGGGCAGTCAGAAGGCAGTTTGGGGCACAGAGAAGCCGGGAAGCAAAGGGTGACAGGGTCTGCAGAGAGTCAGACTCTCCCTTCTCCCGGTTCATGAGTACATATGGTCCAATGGTGCAGAGGAGACAGTCCAGTCATCCTCCTAGCCTCAGGCACCTGACTCCAGCCTGCAACCCATCCCTACTTCTCATTATCCAATTGCTTTAGAGCTGAGCCAGCGGCCCAGAAGTGCACAGATGTCGCGCTGTCCCTGCTGTGTCCACTTGGCCTAGGATGGGTCAGAAATACAATGTGGGTAGGCCCAGGGCCCAGGTTTGAGTCAGCTCCAAACATCAAGGACCATTCCCAGAGGATGCAGGGTGAGGGGGACAGAGCCGCTGAGATGGTGTAACTGAACATCTGCACAGGGGTATTGAGGAGACTGGCCCATATCAGGCTGATATCCATCACCCAAGACCAAGACTAAGGATTGCTCATCTGTCATCCACTCATGCATTCACTCATTATCTGCCTACTACCCGTTCATCATCCATCTACCCACCAATCTACCATCTACTTACCCACTCACTGATCATTCATCTACCCACCCACCCATCTATCCATCCATTCATCCACCTATCCACCCATCCATCTATCTATTCACCTACCCTATCCTTACCTATCCACCCATCATCCACCCAATCATAATTTATCCACTCACCACTCCATCTACCCACTCATTCACCCATTCATCCATCTATCCATGCACCTACAGACCCACCCTTCCCACGTATCCACTTATCCTTCTACCCACCCATTCATCATGAACCCACTCACTCATAAACCATCTACCTACCCACACCCACCTGTCCATCCATCCATCGGCCCATCCACCCACCCACTTTGAAGAGAGAACGTGGGGTCTGGTACCAGACTCTGATGGCATAGGACTTTGAGTAAAAGCTCAAACCAGCTCAAACTCAAGGAGCGTTTGCTGAGCAGTGCTCAGGATACGTGGACTCCAAGGGTAAGAACTTCTCTGCCCCTCTGGAACGGAGCCTGGAGCTGAGTTCCTCAAAAGCCTCCTGGAACCGGCCTGCGTCACATCACCTTGTCTTCTTCTTCGCTGCCTTCATCTCTGCTGTCCCCAGCCCACCCACCTCCTCCACTCCTGTCTGGGTCCCAGCCTGGCAGCAGCCCACCTTGCAGAGCAGAGGCCAACTTGTGACAGGTGGTCCCCTGGGCCAGGGCTTCATTGAGTTTGGAATATGAGGGCCATGGAGGTGGGTTCTGCTCTGCAATGGCTGTTTCTGGCCCAGGTGCAGGGTGCTCACACACTCCACAATCAACACCTCTGACTGACACCTTCAGGCTCAATTTCAGAATCCTTGACATGCAGCAGGAAGGAATGATACAGCTCCAGGTGAGAGGCTAGAACTTGTGTCCCCAGGCAAGGCTGGAGGAGCAGCTGGGTGATGACATCTTCCTGTCTCTCTCCTCCTCTGCCTCAGGGTCTTCAGCTCAGGCTCAGCCTGGGCATTCTTCCCTTTGGCCATAAATGGACATTTCAGCCCTGTTTCTAGCCAAGAATGTCCAGAGGATAGAGAAAGGTCCAGTCTTGTGTGTCTGTCTTGGGGAGCATATGATGCTTTCCCAAAACCATGTAGCCTCACCCTCAGCCTACAGATGGAAACAGCACAGGCCTACTCCACCACCACACCTGAGACGGGACAGTGGGACCATGGTAACCCTGCACTGTCTGTGTCTCCCAGCATTTCCCAAAACCCCACATCGCTCCCTATTCTGTCCCCTTCTCTTCAAGGTTTCCCTCCAAGCCTCTCTCCCTGCCTCTACCTCCCATCCTGCAAAGGCAGCCCAATCCCTTGTTAAGGCTTGAATCTAAAACATACAACAGAGCTGGGTGGTAGTGCATGCCTTTAATCCCAGCACTCAAGAGGCAGAGGCAGGTGGATCTCTGTGAGTTCGAGGTCAGCCTGGTCTACAGAGCTAGTTCCAGGACAGCCAGGGCTGTTACACAGAGAAACCCTGTCTCGAGGGGAAAAATAAAAGCAACAAAATATATATATATAAAACATACAACAGGCTTATGTCTCCAACACTTCATTCACAGGTGGTGGTGAGACTTAGGGGTAGGGGTGGGGGAGGGCCGTGGAACTTTTAAGGGATAGGGCCCAGCTGGGGAAAGTGGGCTGCTAGGGGCAGCTCCGCTAGGGGCAGCTCTCCGGAGGGACAGCGAGCCTGGCTCCACGGCACTGCCATTGCGAGCATGTGAGCCATGCCTCCCCGCTATGACGGACTAACACCCTCTAACACAGATAACTGGTGCTGAGAAGCAGAGCTGTTGTGTGAGAAGCCTGACCTGTGATTTGTAGGCTCTGAGAACGGCTGTCAGGAGGAATTCCAGCTGCAGAAGCCTAGACTGCCCTGAGTAAGCTTAATGGGTGGTTCTGGTGGGAGCCCAGAAAATGTGAGCACCAATCGGGTGGCCAGTGAGGACTCAGGCAGGAACAAAGACCCTGCTAGGAACCAGAAAGAGGTCATTCCCATTAGGCCATCCCATCTCATTCTTGCAAAGCACTTGTCTACATTCTGCCAACGTCCTGGACTTACATGAGGCTTAACTAAAATATAATGGACCGTCTTGAGTGGTGGCGCACGCCTTTGATCCTAGCACTCGGGGGGCAGAGGCAGGAGGATCTCTGTGAGCTCAAGAACAGCCTTGTGTACAGAGCTTGTACCAGGCCGGCCAGAGCTACAAAGTGAGACCCTATCTCAAAAAATAAAATGAAATGGACAAATTAATCCGTATGTAGGTATGGTGGCCAGAGAACAACTTTAGTGTCTTCCTTTAGGGTTGGCCACCTGGGTTGTGTTCTTTTGGGAGGTGAAAAATCACGTAGTAAAAAAAAAAATCCTGCCTGCTGACAAGAGGGATCCACACATCTCCTCTCAGCACTGGGGCTGTAAGCAGAACCCACCCGCCTTGCTGTTGTTGTTGTTGTTGTTGTTGTTGTTGTTTTTAATGTAGGCTCTGGGAATGGAAGTCAAGTCCTCACGCCTGTTAGACAAGCCCTTTCCCGGCTGAGCCGCCTCCCTAGCCCCACCACACCTCCAAAGGGGTTTTAAAGGCACACAATCTGAAAACACAGCACACAGCTGTCAGTGCGGGTTATGCAGTGAAGACCAAGTTCCTGACCAGACAGGTCAACAGATGTTGCCTGCTGGCAGAGGAAGGGACCCTCACAGAGCTCGGGGGCCAGCTTGCCTCCACCCACCCCTGCAGTTCCTAATTCTAGGCTTCATCCCTACACTACTTCCCAAGTAGAAAGATGGAAAGAGTGGGTGGAGGCATGGCAGTCTCATGAGTAGAGATGGATGCGCTTTCCAGCAGGCACTGGCAGCCATTAAGAAACCAACACCAATCATCACCCTGGAAAAGTGTAAACAGTCTGGTCACCAGGGATCTCATCGGGATGCCTGTGACCTTGACTTGACTGGTGACCAGATTCAGCAAAAGAAAATAAAAGACATTTCGGAAAAACAATGGATAGCCTGCTAGTGTGGGTATGTGTGCTTATCTGTTGTCCTGTTGTGGCCCTACTAAGTGGGCGACCTAGCCCAGCCCCTCTCTTAGTTCTTAATATGCAAATGAAGCAGACAGACTCCTCCCCCAGCACACAGTAGGTACTTAACCTTGCTGGTTCCATCCCAGCTAGCAGAAACCCTCCCCTCGCCCAAGCACACAACGGGGGATCTCTCCAGGGACAGAGAAAGCCCTGCCTCTCTGGGCTTGTCCAGTAAGCTGCTTCTCAAAGGACAAAGGTCTGGGCGTCTGCCCCAGACAACTTAAGGAGGCTGAAATGAACTGGTGGTTAAATGGTGACCCAATCCGTGCAGTGGTCTGGCCATCAGCAGAGAAAAAAAAACACCCTGACCAGTAAATACAGCAAAACTGAAATGTCAGAGAAGAGGCCTGGACACCAGCACCCAACCATCGCCTCCTGACGCCCTTCGATGGCCCTCAGCCTTCTCCTCTGGCCCCTGAAATCAGCAGCAGCCTAAGGCAATGGTTTCTTCCTCCTGGTGTCCCCAGGTTGTCTGCCTCAGCCTCACTCCACCCACCCCTTATCACTATGTGGCCTCCTCCTCCTCCATGGTACCCTCTAGGTGTCAACACTAATGAGAGATGACCCCAGAGGACAGAGACCCAACAACATAGCAACAAACAAAAACAAAAACATGCTGTGTGACTTTGGCCATGTTATTTACTTAACTTCTCTGAGCCTCACTTGCTTCTAGAGAAAAGGGAGCAATTACAGGGGGTCCACACCATGGGGTGTTGTGAAGTTTCTGTATAACTTGGTTCCATGTGACACCACAGGTCTGTCACCAGGAGGCGGACGGGACTTCTCAATGAGCCAACTGGAGTTGGAAGAACTGCCCATTGCGTCCTCTTGTCCTCAGAACTCTCCCACCCAGCACTTGCCTCTTCTGGATCAGAGCAGACAATCCCTGCCTCATCCACTCAGGCTGTGGATGGAGAGTGTGTTCAAAGCTGCCTTCCCTCTGCACCTTCTGTGACGGCTACAGAGAAAGCAAACAGATGTTTTTAACTGCTCAAAGAAATGCTCCAAAACCCAATTCCCTATCAACCAATGCTACCCGATTAGCCAGACGTGTGCCGTGCCTGTGTGTATCTGTGTGTGTGTGTGGGGGGGGTGCGGGGGCAGAAGTCCACATTAGGTATCTTCCTCAATCACTTCTCCAGCTGTGTGTATCGGGGTGGGGTGCGTGCTGGTGTGTCATCAGTGGCGCGGTCCTCTTTGGTCCCTCACGTCACGCTACCCTCCAGACAGGGTCTTGCACAGAACCTGGGGCTTGAAGTCTGGACCACACTGGCCTCCCAGCACGAGCCCCCATGGTTCTGGGGCAACGGGAGCTCAGGCAGCCACACCCAGCTTTTCACGTGGATGACGGGACAGAGCCTCAAGCGGCACGGCAAGCTTTTTACTGACTGAGCTCTCACCCGAGCCCGCTAACCAGGAAATTTAAATTATTTACGCATAAAACCAACCATTTTGCCTGAGATGCCCTCCAGGCCCTGGGATGCGAGGCACTCTCTGCTGGCAACAGTCCCCAGCGCCACCTTCTCATTAGCGCCGAATAACAAAAGTCTAACAGCAGCGCCCCTCCCCCTGCTCCCACAGCCTGAACGGTGTGAAAACAGCTCTGCTCCCCGGGACAGAGCAGTTCGCCTTTTTTTTTTTTTTTTTCAAATAAAACTTGCCCACCCAGGGATACAGGCCAGAGGGAAATGGTGGGGGTGGAATAAGTGGCAGGTCCCCTCCAGGACTTGGGGAAAGTCTCTAGAGGGCTGGATTCCTTGAATGTCCCTCCCCCTCCTCCTCCTCCTCCCCCTCCCCCTCCCTCCCCCTTCTCCTTTTCTTCCCAGCCCCCTTCTCTGGGAAAAAGGCTGCAGACACACCGGGTCGCAGAGAAACACAGCTCCGTGGCCTGTGTGGCTGGGGAGCTTCCTTTCAGCCAATGCATAATCAGCCTACCAGGCAGGTCCTGGGGTGCCCCCTCCCACACATCGCCCCTGCCCCACGTAGCTTCAGATCTGCTCGTGCAGACTCTCCTGTCATGCCAGCAGCTGAAGCTGTGGCAGGTGTGCTCCAGCTCTGTGTGTGCTCTGTGACAGAGTACCACTGACCTGATGCTCTAGGGTCCCCAGACACCAGTGTGGTTTTAAAAGCCACACATTTGGGGGTTGGGGGGCTGGAGAGTTGGCTCAGCAGGTCAAGAGGAAGTACTGCTCTTGCAGAGAACCCGAATTAGATACCCACATCAGGCAGCTCAAAATTGTCCATAACAGCCCCAGGGGATCTAACACCTTCTGGCCTCCCCAGACACTTGCTTTTCGTTTTGTTTTTCGAGACAGGGTTTCTCTGGGTAACAGCCCTGGCTGTCCTAGAACTCACTCTGTAGACCAGGCTGGCCTCGAAGTCACAGAGTTTAAATTTAATCCGAAGTGCTGAGATTAAAGGTGTGTGTCCGGCTCCAGATACCTGCTTTTATTTGCACACACTCACACTGAAAGGCAAATTTGTAACACTCACATACACAATATTAAAAATACCAGCACTCAGAAGGCAGAGGCAGGTGCATCTCCGTGAGTTTGAGGCTAGCCCGGTCTACATAGTGAGTTCTAGGTAAGCCAGGGTTACATGATGAACCCCTACCTCCAAATAACAATGACAACAACAATAATAATAATTTTTTAAAGCCACCCATTCAGCGCACCCACACACTGGTCTCCTTTGGTATTTTGCTACGAGTTCACAACGGATCCCTCTCTGCAGAGGCCGTTCTGGGCACAGGAGGGCTCAGTTTAAACTACCCAGCTACTCACTGGGCACGGAGGGCTGGGCGTCCTGTCTTTATTGCCTGAACAGTCAGGGACCTAGGTGGTGACCTGAAGCAGAGGACCGCACATTTGTGCAGCCCCGAAAAACCATCACCTGTATGCAAGCTCAGCTGAGGGGATACACAGGGCAAAGGTAGAACTGGCTTTGGGTACCACTCTCTCTTGCATCCCCTGCTTGGGGCGCCAACCTCAGCGCCAGGGTGAAGAAACTTGACCTTTTCTAAGGCACAACAAACGCCACAAAACCTCCCATTGGCTTTGCTCCAGTCACATGGCTGCCCTGAGCCAATCCCTGTGCCTGGAGAATATAATGCTCTGATTGGTTGAAAGCCTGCGAGTGCAGGCCCAAAGAGGATTCTGATTGGTTAATAGGCAAGGTTCCTGGAAGGCAGGACTAAGGCATCCACCCTACTTCAAAAGCTTTCAGTATTGTGGAGGGGCTGGGACAGGGTTGAGAGAAAAAAAGCTAGAATTTAAGTGGCTTTTAGAGGGAATATGGCCAGTAACCGGGCAAGCAAGGTAGCGGTCACATTCTTTCCCCAAGTCACCTGTTCCCGAGGCGGGATGTCACCTCTCTCGCAAAGTACCCCATTTGAATTTGAGCTTTGCTCTGCTAGCCGTGTGTGCCCAGCAGAGAAAGGGCAACCATAGAAAAGGATTGCTCTGGGCTGGAGAGATGGTTCTGTGGTAGGAGCACTTGCTGCGCTTCCAGAGGTCCCGAGGTCTGTTCCCAGCACCCACCTAGGATGGTCCCTAACATCTGTTAATGCTACCCTCTGGAGAACATGTGGCCTGCTCCCTCTCCCCTCTCCCCCGCCCCTTCTCCCCTCTCTTTCAAAAATGAAATAGATTGGTGTTGGAGAGATGGCTCAGGGGTCCAGAGGACTCAGGTTTTATTCCCAGCACCACATGGCAGCTCACCATTGTCTATAACTCCAGTTCCGGGGGTTCTGACACCTTCACACCAATGTACATAAAATAAAAATAAATAAATGAAATAGATCTTTAAAAGTTAAGATTATTCTTTACTAGACATTGACATTTATATCCTGTGCTCTATGAACCAGCTACCCTCCCAGGGGAGGGAGCTTCCGTTAATGTAAACATTCTGTTACAATGACTTGGGGAGAGAGAAGATGCTATGACATCTGTAGGGTGGAGTCCAGGGCTGGGGCTGAATATCAACACCCCAGCAAAGGTGTCTCCTGCTGGATTGTCCCTGCTTCCTAAATGATCCATCTACTTGTCCTGTACAACTCCAAAGACAGCGAGGAAGGTGATGACCCCCAGCCCACCTATGTTGACCTACCTTGGTGTTTGCTGCGAACTCTCGACCCCAGACTGCCATTAATGAGCCTTAGAGAAGGAAAGAGTCACAGGCCACAGCCTTTAGCCTCATCAGGAGTGGGATCTTCAGTTTAATTATGCGGGTTCCGATTCCAAGTGTTCAGGGGAAGTTAATGAGAATCTTTGAACCAAGCCTTCATCTCCGCCCCCCATCCGCTCCCTCGCTCTCTCGCTCGCTCATGGAGAAATGGACCGGCTGGCCCACCCTAGAGCCAAGAGCTCCTGCAAGCAGACATTTTCAAAAGTCCTGTTTCTCTATTTGTTTTCTGTATCTCCAAGAGACGGTTGGGGAAATGAGTCACACTTTGCCCAGGAACGTGCCCCGGCAAAGTCCCTGTCCCCCGGGCTGTCACATGCTGAGATGGAGAGGGGAGGTGGCAAGCCCTTTTCACCCACCTGGCCAGCATTGTTCTGGGGATGAACAGGGAAGCCAACCCTATCCGCTAGACTGTTGCATTCCAGGGCTGTCCCCATCACTCTGTCTCTCGTCAGATCCATGACTTTTTTCCTGTGCTCACATGCATACAAAAGCATGTGGCCTGCTCCCTCTCCCCTCTCCCCTGCCCCTTCTCCCCTCTCTTTCAAAAATGAAATAGATTGGGGTTGGAGAGATGGGACTGTGACATCATGCATCCGCAGCCACAGTGTTTCAGACCCACAGACCCATCCCTGCTTCGCTAGAGTTTTATGTGTTTGGGGGTTTTTGTTTTGTTTTGCGTTGGGCTCTGTTTGAGGAGGTGAGGGACGGAGGGACATATTGGTTTAGCGTGTGTGCTGCGTAGATGAAACTCTCTTCTTTGAAGTTTAAGACCAGTTGTAAATCCTTGAAGTTCGTCCTTTTATATTAGCATGTTAACAAGCTTTGGAGGGCTGACAGGCTGACAGGAAAGCCCAGCTGGGTTGCTCCTGAGCCCCCCCAACTTTAATTCAAAGCAGAAGCAGCACTGGTGTTTACGAATGCGGCAGGAAGGGGCTGCTTGGTGATGAAGCCGGTGGGCTTGGTGCTTTCTCCAGACAGAGCCCCAGTTGGAATCAATTAAGAAAGGAAGTTGCCATCTTCCAATCTTTCTCTGGAAGAAACCTTTGCCCCAGATGAAGTTCAACAATGAACATGCAAGAAGAAGAAAAAGAGAAGGCTTCCCCACCCCAAAATGTGTTCAACATGAATTTAGGTCTTTGGCAGCAAGGGTGACCAAAGAAATAAGATTCTGATTTCCATGCATGGGGATCATGTGACATATCATCTCTGTTGGGGGTAAGAAGAGGGCACAGAATGCAGTCCAAAACTCTCCCCTAGAAATTGAAGTGAGCCAGCCGCCTGTCCAGGAATCCATCTAAGCCCCAAGCATGAGCGGCCTCTGGGGAGGGAGGCTGGGGTGGCATTTTCTCTTCTGATGAAAAGGTCTCGGGAAGAGCCCACTTGGCTGAGCAACTCTGTGCCTGGCCTGCCCTGATCAGGGGGATTTGAAGGAGATGCGTGGGCCCAATCACTGTTTGTCTCGGGCATATGACAGCCTGGTGGCATTTGTGGGGGACAGAGATGAGTCAAAGTGCAGCAGGCAGCATGGCTGCCGTAGGGAAGGGTCCAATTTAGGTGCTGCACAGTGTGCAGTGTGGTTCCCCAAAGCATCCAGCCAGCCCTGTTTGGGCGTCAGTGCTCATCTCAGCCATCTTTGGGACACAGCTGGCCCCTCCTGGGGCACTTCGATTAGGGACGGTCCCGTGACCTCCCAACTAGGCCTGTCCACTTTACTTCATCTTCTCATTTACAAGATTCACTTTGCTGCCCCTCTTTGCCCCACACATCGAAGGGGGCTTCAGGCAGCCTGGTGGCTTTAAAAAAAAAAAAAAGATTTCAAGAAAATAAGGCACTTCCCTGTGGAACAGCCTCTTCCAGACACGGGGCTGAGGCTCAGACTTATGGTTGTTGCCAAAATCCCACGTGTACCTGGTTAGGGGACCAAAACATCCTACCAGAAATGTAAACGATGACAGTTGAGCTCATTGGAACCATCTTGTGGAACCAGAAAACATTTCTGGTAATGTGTGTCACAGTCTGAGGGGGACCCATTGCCAGGCCAGTGGTTCCCTTTACGGTGACCTTTGGTCTAGACTGGACTATAGGACCTTCCTTCTAGCCTGACTGCAAGTCTTACATTTTGGGTCCCTATGTAGCAAGACGGTGAGATGGCCTGTCTTGAGGGTGAATTTGAGGACTCAATGAGGACAGGTCACCACATGGGTGGCCAGTAAGTAATAGCCATTAAGGCAAGCTATGTGGCATGTGGACAATGGTAGAGTCCCCATGTGCTGGTCCAAGATAGACTTCCTGGAAGGAATGCCACCTCAGTGTGCCCCGCAACCTGGCAAGGATGCCCTTTCTTCTTACCACTGATGCTAGTCACTGAACCAAGAAAGGCCCACACGCCGGTGGCGCACACCTTTAAAAATCCCAGCACTTGGGAGGCAGAGGCAGGCAGATCTCCATGAGTTTTAGGACAGCCAGGGCTACGCAGAGAAACCCTGTCTCAAAAAAAAAAAAAGAAAGAAAGAAAAAAAAGAAAAGAAAAGAAAAGAAAAGAAAAAGAAAGGAAGGAAGAAAAGGAAAGACAGATTACCCATACAGGACAGGTGTCAGCAAATGAATGGTACAAATGATTTGAATCCTCTGACTACAGAGACTTCTCACGGAGTGTGCATGTGTTTGTGTGTGTTTTACTGAAAGTTTGCATTGAGAGACTCCTTTTTTTATTTTATTTTATTTGGGGATTTTTGTTGCTGCTGTTTGTTTTTTGAGACAGGGTTTCTCTGTGTAGCCCTGGCTATCCTGGAACTCACTGTGTAGACCAGGCTGGCCTCAGACTCACAGTGATCCCCCTGCCTCTGCCTCCTCAGTTCTGGGGTTAAGGCATGTATCACTACTGCCGGCCAAAACTCTTTCTTACACACAGTTATCAGCTGCTTCTCTTGCTCTAACAAAATACCTGACAGAACTAACTTAAGGGAAGAAGGAGTCATTTGGGCTTCAGAGAACACAGTCTGTCACAGCAAGAAAGACATGGCCACTGAAATGACCTGGGGCAGCAGGAGCTGGTTGTAGGAGGGATTTTCCTATGACTTACTTACGTCTTTGCAGATCACCTTTCAGCCACCCCACCCCACCCCTCACTCCCCATCCCACCTCCACCATCCACCCCCCTCACCTCCCCCCTTCCGCCCCCCACCCCACCCCCAAGGGACCCACTTCCTTCCTGGAGATCACACATCCCCAAAATTTACCCAACTCCTGAAACAGCGGCACCGGCTGGAGACGAGCGTTCTAACACATCGGCACATGGGGACAATTCTCATAAAGCTGTAACACATGGTTAAAAAAAAAAAAAAAAAAAAAAAAAGTTAATACTTCCATGAGGGTGTGCAAAATCCCTCCTACCAGCTGTTTTGACACATTTTTAAAGATTTATTGTTATTGTTATGAGCTTGGCCTACATGTATGTATGTGCACCACGTGCATGGCTAGTGGCTGTGGAGGTCGGAAGAGGGCGTCAGATCCCCTGGAACTAGAATTAAGGTGGTTGTCAGCAACCTTGTGGGTGCTGGGAATGGAACCTGGTCCTCTGCAAGAGCAGCAGGTGCTCTTCACTGCTCTTCACTACGGAGCTTTCCCTCCAGCCTCCTAGCTGTTTTAACACCAAGCACCCTGCAAGTGTGGAGTGGGGAGCTGCAGGTGTCTTTTCAGACTGTCATTGCTTAAATAAACACACATACAGCCTTGTTTTTAAAGACTGGGGTCAGAGTTTTCACCCGAATATACTTTGAGACAGAGTCTTGCTATGTTGCCCAAGCATTAGGACTTAAGCAATCCTTTTGCCTCAGCCTTCAAGGAACAGGACTGCAGGTATGGACCGCTTCAGCTGGCTGACTCTACAACTTGAACAGCCTTTGTATTTATCCATAACGTCTACCTCATTTTAATAGAATATTTAGATGTTTTGATTAACAGGAAAAACTGCAAAGAAAGTTCCAAGAGATCCTGTGCACCCCACCCACACTCCTGAGACCCTGTGTACTCCACCCCCAGTTTCTCTCACTGTCAACCACCACTCTAGTATGGTGAGCTTGCTCTCATAGGAAGCCTTATTTGTGTACCGACCATGATTAGCTGAGGCCAGACCTGACCTGAGTGAGAAGCGCCTCCACAGGCCCATTTGAAACCTGGGCAGTTGTGGAGCCTTTCAAAGGTGGAAACTCACTGAAAGAGTGAGTCACTGGGAGTGGGTCTGGAGGTGGTCTAGCTGTACCCCACTTTCTGTCCACTCACTGGAGATTCAACATAACCAGCTGCTGCGTGCTCCAGCTGCTGTGCCTAACCCACCATGATGGGCTGAGTTTCCTCAGATGGTGAGCCAAAGTAGAGCCTTCCCTGCTTAGGCTGCCTCTGACAGGAAATCACAGTAGTGAGGCAGTCAACAGGAATTTTCCTGGAAAAACGGAAGAGGAACACAGGAATGAGATGGAGCCATGTGCTAGCGCAGGTGTATCCGAGCGTCTAACCTGTGATCCTGCTCCTTCCTGGCGATGCTGTGTGGTACACTCAAGGCACACACGACCTCCTTCCCCATCCTCACTGATCCTGTGTCACTGCTGTCTGTGGAACTTGACTCCCTTTTGACAGGTTTGTCTCTGAAGTCCCAGCCTGATCTCCGGAGTAGAGCGACCTAGTTGTCTGCATGTGCCGCCCTGGTTCCACTTCAGAATTTATACAAACCCTAGACTCCTTTCAAAAGCGAAGACTTGATATCCATTTACATGCTGAATGAGAGCCAAGCTGCATCTACCACCCAGTGTTTATGCTGGCTATACAACCACCCCATAGCACCCCCAGGGGGCCCCAATCAGAGATCACCAGCCATGCAAATCCTCTCTCCACCAATTGACTCACCCTTAGGGGGTGGGACACATGAGTCTCTGCCCCCACCCACCATCTCTGTGGTCAGGATTACCCCTTGGTCCAGCCCCATGACATTTCCTCTTACAGTCCTTTGATGTCTGAGTCCCTGGTGGAAAGTGAGCCTCCAGGGACTGAGTCCCATGCACCCTGTGTCCTCAGGACCTGGAACAGTGCCTGGTCCCAGGCAAATGCTCAGCACACAGCCTTTCCTCCAATGCAGCTGGTGGCATCTCCCCCACAGGCAAGACTTCCTAGCAAGGTGACACTCAGCTCCAAGCTTTGAGTGTCTGGCTGCTGTAAGTCTCCTTAGTGGGACTCACTGGACTCTGTCCAGCTCCAGCATCTTCGTCCGCACCTGTTCCCTGCATGTGCTTCAGCCGTGAGGATGGGCTTGGCTCCCAGGTGTGTTGACTAAGTGTGTAGACTCCTGTGCTTGGACCCGGAATCCACACAGGTTGCCGTGTCCTCCAGGAAGCCTTTGCTGTTCGCTCCATTGCTCCCTGTGGTCTTCTTCCCAACGGATCCTTAGCTGCACAAGTGTTATCATCAACAAAGGACAGGCTTGCTCTCCCTGTTCTGCTGCGAAGACAATGAGAGATGCATACTACGTGTTAAAAAGAATGTTAGGGCGGCTACAGAGATGGCTCAGCAGTTAAGAGCACTGGCTGCTCTTCTAGATGTCCTGAGTTCAATTCCCAGCAACCACATGGTGGCTCACAATCATCTATAGTGGGGTCTGATGACTTCTTCTGACAAGCAGATAGAGTACTCATACATATACGATAAATAAATACATAATACAAATAAATCTCCTTTCTTTAAAAAAGGAATGTTAGGGACAGGCAGTAGTGGTGTATGTCTTTAATCCCAGCACTTGGGAGGTAGAGACAGACAGATCTCTGTGAGTTCAAGGCCAGCCTGGTCTACAGAGCAAGTTCCAAGACAGCTAAAGCTATATAGAGAAACCCTGTTTTTTTTGGTGGGGGCGGGTTTAGGAACACAGATCTGGGGCTAGATCCACCTGGGGTTCCTGCTCCTCATAAGGCAGTTCTGAGCTTTTTGCTTTGGTTTTTTGTTTTGTTTTGTTTGTTTGTTTTTGAGACAAGGTTTCTCTGTATAGCCCTGGCTGTCCTGGATTAAAGGTGTGTGCCATTGTGCCCCATACTGCTTTTGCTTTTTGTCTTTTCAAGACAAAGTTTCTCTGTGTAATAATTCTGGCTGTCCTGGAACTCTCTGGGTTGACTAGGCTGGCCTCAAACTCACAGAGATCTAACTGCCTCTGCCTTTTGAGTGCTAGGATTAAAGGCGAGTGTCCAGCTGCGTTTTTTATCATATATATATTAGACAAAGTCTTATAATGTAGTCCAGACTGGCCTTGAAGTTGAGGCAATCCTCCTGCTTCAGCCTCTGGAGCATGGGTATTATAAGTATATAACATACCTGGTCCCAAAGCAGGTTTTTCATTTCCTGAACCTCAGTTTCTTCATGAGTAAAATGGAATAAGAATCTCTTCATTGCAGGATTATATTCATGTGGAGCTCCTCAATCCTTTTAATTGAAACTCACATTGAGATGTCCGAAGACACACATACCTCTGTCCTTTGTCATTACTCCAATAGCAACTGTTTGCCAGATTCTAATCCAGTGTTACAGTCTGGATCTTGGCATTGAGGCAAACAAGAACTGCTTTCTTTGGGCATTTATTTGGAAGCAGTCATTCAATATGGCAGCAGACATTCAATATGGCAGCAGACATTCAACATGGCAGTAGAGGGCGGTCCGAGAATGGCTAAGCAAACCTGGAGCCTAGATCTTGTCTGAGCTAAAGACCTCTGTTTTGCTTTGTATTCTCACTTTTGTTTTTTAGTTTTTTGATGTTCTCTCCTCCCCCTGCTCCCCCCTCGGTCTCCAAGCCCCCCCCCTCCCCCCCCCCGCCCCCCCATTCACCCAGTTGCCTAATTCACTGACTCTGTTTTTACTTCTGTTCTGTTTGGTTTTGTTGTTTTCTGAGACAGGGCCTCCTGTAGCCAAGCTGTTTTTGAACTCCTGATCCTCCTGTGTCTCCTGCTTTGCCAGGATGACACACACATGCCCTGGCCCTGGCCCTGCCCCCATTCTCCACACCTTACTTTAGAGTAGACTCTACCCCTACATGTTGTCATTTTCACTGCGACAAATACCTGAGAAAACCAACTTACAAGGAGGAAAGGTGGGTGATACTGTCACTTTGAAGTCCAACTTCCTCCAAGCAGACCCCACCTTCTGAAGATTTCCTAGGCATAATTAAGTGTGTGCACTCGTGTGCGTGTGCACACACACACACACACACACACACACACACACACCCCAGAAAATCTCAAGAGTCAGAAGGAGCATCAAGACGGTAACCACTCTGAAGCAAACAGGACACAGGGTGCCGGCCTGCAAAGACAGAGAGAAAGGAGAGTGAGCGTGTGGAAAGCTGTGGTGACAGTGATGGCTCCCTTTGCTGGAGGGCCAGCAATGGCTCACTGGAACACAGGGAGCGCAAAGAGCATGGAAGAGATGAGGCCCCAGGCAGTCTCAACAGAGTCCTTCCAGAGGCACCCAGTGGAGAAACTGGAGGCATCTACTTCAAGGGTCAGCATGAGCCCCAGAAGGTTCTGAAACAACAGAGTGATTGGGCCCAAATGGCCTCCTACAAAACCAGGCAGCTATGGACAGTAGGGGTCACAGCTCTGTGACCTCTGACCTGCCTCTGTTGGTCCTGCCACAGCTGTTGTTCGGAGTCTAGGCATCGTGTTTTTAAAAAGCGTGTCAGTTCGACGCATGTGACGAGGCCAGAACCAGCTTTCCCACATCAGTGCTGGGGTCCTACAGTGAAGTGTCGTCGTGTGCCTTCTCTCCACTGTGGCAGGCCCAGCTTGTTGCTACCCTACCCCTCTCCAGGCCCCAACCAAAACCCCAACCATTTCCAGTAATGTAATTTCATGCTCTGAGGTCTGTCCCACCCTCCCCGGCCTCTGGTTCCAGAAACGGTGCATTCTGGGAAAGACATAACAAAGGCCTGGGTTTTTGTTTAGTTCCCAGGCTCTCCGCCCTGCTCCTGACAATGGCCACTCCTCGGCCAGACCTGATTGGAGCTTTTCTCTTCCAAATAAGCACCTTTGCAGGAAACATTCCACCATGCTCACCTTCCTCATTACCTCTGTTCCAAGATGACTGCCTCCTGCCTCCATCTGTCTGCCTTCCAAGAGATATTACTGGATTGGGAGGGACAGGCAGGGACAGGTCACATTGCCTTTTGGAAGATAAAGTAGGGGCACATGCTCAGAAGGATTACTCTGCAAATAGCCTAAATGACCACCACACAAAAACAGATAAATAAACAAGGGCTGGGCACTTGGCCTTGGGTGAACTACTTTCCGAACCCCAGTATCTGAATTCAGATCCTCAGGACCCAGTGTGGTAGTGTGTTTTGGGGTGGAGACAGGAGCATCCTTGGGAATTGCTGGCTGGCCAGCCTAGATGAATCAGTGAGCTCTAGGTTCAGTGACAGGTCATGTCTCAAAATATACAGAGGGGTGGGGTGGGGGTGTGGGACTGGGGGAGAGATGGCTCAGCAGTTAAGAGAGCTTGCTGCTTGTGTAGAGGACCCGGGTTCTGTTCCCAGCACCCACTTCCAGTGGCTCACAACCACCTGTAGCTCTAGTTCCAGGGCATCTGACATTCTGTGTTCTTGCTGATCCATACGCACACAGAGTATGCATAAACTCACACAGGCACACATCCATACACACAAATCATAAATATTTTTTAAAAGATAGGATGGGGCTTGGGGGCAGGGGAGGTAGGAAGTGGAGGCAGAAAAATATCACTCCTCCATAAGCAGAACTCCAGGTGCCTTACGTGATCAGAAGGTCAAGTGTTTCCCAGAAGCAGGGTTTGAGACTGGACCATCAGTGGCTCATTAATGTGAGGTTCTCCCTTACCCTGCTGTCTTGGTGAGGCAGGAGAGTGGGGCCGAGTGTGAAGCCTGGGAGAAACTTGACAGAGGCAGACTGATAAGAATATGAAAGAAAACAATTGGCAAAGAAGAGAGATGCAGCTCCCTAATCCACCTACCCTTCATTCTCTCTTCTCCTTACTACTGCCCAGGCCAAGTAAAACCAGCTGGAGTCACAGGCATGGGACAGAGACACTCCAGAGTGCCTGTGGGTGACCTGTGGCTCATTTCAGATTTATTTATTTTAGTTTATGTTATGAGTGTTTTGTTGTTGTTGTTGTTGTATTGTTTGTGGGGTCTTCTGTTTTAATTGTTTTGTTTTTTGTTTGTTTTGTTTTTTCTTAGTTTGTTTTTCAAGACAGAGTTTCTCTGTTGTAGCAGCCCTGGCTGTCCTGGAACTCACTCTGTAGACCAGGCTGGCCTTGAACTCACAGAGATCCACCTGCCTCTGTCTCCCAAGCCCAGCCTGGTCTACGAAACAAGTTCCAGGATAGGCAGAGAGCTGTTACACAGAGAAACCCTGTCTCAAAGAACACAGCAAAACAAAAACAGGAGAGAAACATGTACCGCACATCCAGCTAGCATAAGTACTTTCGCCTGTATGAATATCCACCACATCTGTCTGGTGTCCCTGGAGGCCAGAAGAGGGTGGTGGATCCCCTCAAACTAGAGTTATGGATGGTTATGAATCACTATTGGGTGCCAAGAGCAAAACCTGGGTGCCCTGCAAGAACAACAGGTGCTCTAACCACTGAGCCATCTCCCAGCCCTGTGGCTCATTTCAATACTAAAGCCCAACCCTGGGTAGAGACCTCAGGTGCCCATGAGGCTAAAGTACACGAAGCGGTGTGTAAGGACACGTAATAAAAGGGCATTTATGGGAAGGCCCACTGTGATGGTTTGAAAGAAAATGGCCCCCAAAGGGAGTGGCACTACTAGGAGGTGTGGCCTTGTTGGAGTAGGTGTGGTCTTGTTGGAGGAAGTGTGTCACTGTGGAGGTGGGCTTTGAGGTCTCATATATGCTCCAACCATGCCCAGTGCCTCAGTTCACTTCCTGTTGCCTGCCTGTCAAAGATGTAGGACTCTCAGCACCATGCCTGCCTGCATGCCACCATGTTTCCTGCCACGATGACAATGAACTAAACCTCTGAAAATGTAAACCAGCCCCACTTAAATGTTTTCCTTTGTAAGAGTTTTCATGGTCATTGTAAGCCCCTCAATCCACTCGAGTGCCCAGGCCCCTCCCTCGAGGACCTCTAACTGCCAGGTTCAACCCACAGAATCCTCTAACCGCCCTAACTGCTGGACCCTGCACAGCAAAAAGCCCAATCTCCGGACATGAAATGCCACCAATCTCCACCCTGAAAAGTTCCACCCCTTCCCAAGAAGCTCTCTATAAGCCCTCTGTCCTGTTCAGTTTGCTGCTGTTTCTTGCTGGAGCAGAGGCAGCCACCCTCCTGGGTTTTTCCCTCCCAAAAATCTCTTGTGTGAGGTTTGTTGTGTGATGTGACTCTGGTATTCCTTGGCTTCCAGCTGCCAGGATATCTTCCCATCTGAGCTGCAATGCTTACAGTCATGGTGTCTCTTCACAGCAATAGAAACCCTAAGACACCCACACTATGCCAATGACTCCCAAACCCAGGCAGTATGACATAAACCCTCCTCCTCTGTGCAGTGTCTGCAGTGGGAGCTTCTGAGTTTTTTTCTGTGCTCCAGCCTGCTCCTGCTTCGTACGTGGATACAGTCTCTTGCTAACTACTCTGTCTCCGTTGCTGTTCACGTGTCTCAGTATAACCCCTTGTCCTGGGACATAACAACTAAGAACTCCACTGGTATGCATGTCCATCAAACCCGGTGTCCACCGTCAGCATTTGAACCATCACCTTTACCAGCACAAGATGCTGGCATTGTCCTGGTGTTATCTGTCCGCTGCAGACACTGTATCTTCTTGACCTTTTTTTTTTCTTTCCCACAGCTCTCTTTGGTAGACGCACTCTGAATTGTCATAGCCAAGTCTGGATCACAAGCCTACCTCCAAACTGATGCTGGTAAAGAATGAGTTTGACAGACAAGTAACAATGAGGAGAGCTGAGTAAGAAAATAACTCAAAACTTAGTGGAAGGAAACACCATCCGCTGTGCTCACCGTCTGTGAGGCTGCAGCTGGGGTAGCAAGCGCGGCTAGCAGGTCTCTGCATCAGGAGGCTGAGGCCCGAGTCACTGAAGAATGATCTTGTGTCTGGTGATGCTGACTGCAGACCAAGACTCAGTCTGTCCTGTTCCAGACAGCCCCACCCCACCCAGCACCCCACCCCACCCCAATCAGCACCCCACTCCACCCCCACCTCCCTCCACACATACACCTGATGCTGTGGACTCTGGGGTACAGAGAGAGGACACTGCGCTCTATCCTCAGGCAGCAGCTAGTCTGCTGGGAGGAAAGAATAAAGGAATAAAACTTGACTTCGAATTCATCAGGGGAAATAGGGCTCGTGGAGGAAGACAAGCCCTTCCACAGGGAGCGACAGTTAAGCCCAGAGATGGTTGTGAAGGAGCCAGCCTGCGGCAGAGGCAGGAGGCTGCCTGTCCTGGGGCATTCACCACTCTCATGACTAAATGAAGAGCTGGCACCACCTGTGAGCCACACAAGATGACTGCACAGTGATTAACCGATGTAAGCGGCGGCGGGGTGGTGTGCATGTGTGTGCCGTATAACGGAACAGGCATTTGTAACCCCGGAGGAGAAGGGCAGTACAGCCTTTTGTTTCATGGGCAGGGACCGAATGAGCAGAAACTCAGGCGGCCTCCAGGAAGACAAAGCTGTGGAGCCCTCACTGAGGGGCAGGGATTCTCTCTGCCCTGGGTATCTCTCCTGAGGTTGTGTGGAGTTAACTGAATGTCGTCAGCTGAGGAACAACGACATGGAGGTGAGATGTGGTGTAAGTCTGACTGTCCTGATCACTGATGTCTTGCCTGAATGGACAAGAAAGTGTTCCTAGAGGAGACCAGGACCCTTCTTTCAACCAGAGGAGCAGAGCTTAATAAGCTAATCCAGGCTCCAGGCCCTGATCGAAGGGAATGAGAGGTGACATCACAGGCCTTCGGAGCAGCTACAGGACCAGTACGTACCTTCAGGGACAAGGACGCTGAATGTGGTGATTCTGGGCATGAAAACCCACAATGGGGACAATGGGTGTTGTGTGACAGACTTGTCCATTGTGGCATAGGTTTCCTGGTCTGCAGAGTGAGGATGTTGGCTTCCTGGGGCTTGTCCAGGTTATTTCGAGAAATCTAGGACCTGGGGTGATAGCTCAGTGAGTGGAGATAATTGCAGGGCAAGCACAGGGATCCTAGTTCAAATCCCGGCACTCATAAAAAGCTAGGCGTGGCAATGCACACACTTGTAACTCTAGTACTGTGGGGGACAGAGACAAGAGAATCGTTGGGGCTTGCTAGCTGCCCCCTTTAGCTCCAGGTTCACTGGAAGACCCTGTCTCAAGGGAGGAAGGCAGACAGTGATACAGCAGGGTACCTGCCATCCTTCCCCCCCCCCCCCGGCCTCTGTGTGTGCATGCCCACACAAGTATACGTGTGCACGTGAAATATAAACAGGTTGCTCACATATATGGTAAGACCCTACTGCTGAAAACCTGGAACCCCACACTCCCGCGGCATGGCTAGCTTTATTAGTGTGGAAAGGTCCATTGCAGCACACAGGTGGAGAAAATTCATCAATAAATGTATCCAGTGTGGACCCTGCATACTACAATACTAACCTGTCTGGCAAGATGTGCCAGCCGGTGCAATGGCGGCATGATGGTTACGGGGTAGCCAAACACTTTCTGACTGGATTGGAGGCCCACTCCACAGGCAAGAATTCGAGCCTGGACTGTAAACCTGGTTAAAATCCCATGGCTGGGGACATCATAGGCCCTATACGGGGAAACCTACTATGGTTATTTTGCTAAATAGACATGTCATCAAACTGCATTCTGTTTATGTGTACACCCATAGGCAAAGCTGCTCGCAATCTTGGTTGGAGAAGCTTTGTTTTACAGTGGGCAGCAGCCAAGGCAGAGACTACCAACTGGTCAAATGCTGTAAATAAATGACTGTGAGCACTCAGCCCAAGTGGGACATCAAGTCCCCTCAAAGACTCAGGGAATAATAACAGAAAAGGGACAGGGAAGAATGTAAGAGCCAGAAGATGGGAGGAATGCGGGGAAACGCTGGCTTCTGGGCTTGGCATGGCCCTGGCACTCACTCACAGCAACTGTGGTTGCCTACACCAGATCAAACCAGTCAACAGCCCAGTGTGGGGGAGTCTCCACCCCTAGCTGAGGAGCTGCCGGCAGTTAATGGCTGTGGTTGGGGATAGAAGAGTCCCTTTCCTTTGGGATGAGGCCACTAGTCGATTACCCATGGGCCAGTGGATGGCCCCAGAACCCAGGCATGTCTGGGCAGCACCAACTAGACTTGGTGGGTTATAAGAAAGAGTGTATGAAAAGGAGAAATATTAGGGAGTCTAGGGGAGTGGGAGGATTTGAGTGATCAAAACTTATTGTATATATATATATATATATATCTCATTGTAAAAGAATAAATAACAATTATTCAAAAAGAAATATAAATGGGGCTGATGAGATGCCTCACTGTTAAGAGCACTTGTTGCTCTCACAAAGGACCCAGGTTCAGTTCCCAGTACCCACATAACAGCTTCCAAGCATCCTTAACTCCAGGTCCAGGGGAACCAATGTCCTCCTGGCCTCAGAGGGCACCTGGTGTACAAATGGTGCACAGACACACATGCAGGCAAAACAAGTGAAATACACATAAAATAATAAAAATTTAAAAATCCAGACAGGTGTGCATTTATGTGCACATGCATGCATAATATACAAACACTGATACGTACTTGCTGCTTAGCAACAGATAAAAACTCCACTAGCATGACCGACATTTCTATCTGAAAAATATAGTGAAAATATGGTTTTGATATCCCAGTTAGGTTTTCACTAATAAATGATTTTTAATTAAAAAAACCATCTATCCTGGAGGTCAATGTAAGGAAGCTGCCCAGGCTGGTGCCTCTCAAGGGCCTATCCAGGTTGGGGAGCCTGGGAGTCAGGCCCCCTCTCCCCAGGGCATGCTTTGAGATGTCCCTTCAGAAAGCAACTTGCCAGATCCTCCTGGGAGCTCTCTCTCCCAGTCCCCTCCACTGGCAGCCGCTGCCCCTACTCTGTGCAGCTGTTTAATCCCGTCCTCTCTTCCTCTGTGCTTGGTGAGATGCCAAGCTGATGCAGCCCAGTCCACCTCACCCCTGCAGGGCTAAGCAGGAAGATGGACGGTTCTGATGTCCCCTTGCCTGGTGTAGTCAGCTCTCCACTCACAACTCCAGGCAGGGTCCTCCACTGGAGGAGAGTCTTACCAGGGCAAATGTTGATTGCCATGGACATCGCAAGCCACACTCGCACTGATGGAGTCCAGCCCTAGCCTCAGCCCCGCAAAGATGCATGGGAACATAGGATCCTTCCTCTGTGGTGGATCTTTCCTTGTCACGGATGCAGCTCCCTAGCCCACTCCTCCTCCTGTAAACAAACATCTTCATCCTCCTGTCAATGGAAAAGTCACACTCAAATATTTAATCCTGTGCCATGAATGAGGGGAAACGTCCACTGGTGGACTCTCCGATGAGCTGTTTGGAGAATGCATGATCAGGTAGTCCTCTCCCAACTCCACTCTCTCAAAAGAGGAAGGCAAGAGGATTAAAGTACAGAGTGAGCCATTGTGTCCAATGCCTGTCTGTCGGTTTTATTCGGGGATTCTTTTTCATTCTTTTTTCAGAAAACATCACTAGCAATGTATGTTTTACTTTCCTTCTGGAAAAATTAAAGGCACTTACAGATAAACTGGACCCATCTTTTAATTTTTTTCTTTTTCTTTTCTTTTTTTTTTTTTTTTGAGTTCAGCTCTCTGAGACCCACAGCAGCCTTTCCCCTGAGAGGGGAGTTGTAGGTGGCAGAAATCTCTAATGCCTGGGTCTTGAGGGTCAGGCCTGCCATCCCAGCTACTCCAAAGGCTGAGCCAGAAGGATCATAAGCCCCAAAGCTGGCTGGATTACAGAGCGAATTCAAAGCCATCCTGGGCAATTCTGTCTAAAAGCAAAGTAAGCCGAGCATGGTGATGCACATCTTTAATCCCAGGACTCAGGAGACAGAGGCAGGAGGATCTCTGTGAGTTTGGGCCAACCTGATGTACGTAGTGAGTCTCAGGATAGCTATGGCGACATAGTGAGACCCTGTCTCAAAGAAGTAAATAACAACAAAACCCAAAATTAAAGAGAGCTGAGTATCGATCCATGCAGTGATAGGGCTGAGTATCAATCCATGCAGTGATAGGGCTGAGTATCGATCTATGCAGTGATAGGACACTTGCCTAGTATACATGGAGTCCTGAGTCCCATCTCTGGAAGGAAAGAAGGAAAGAAGGAAGGAAGGAAGGAAAAAAGGAGGAAGGAAGAGGCAGAGATTGTAAGGGACAGAGGGAGGAAAGGCCTTAAGTAAAACCCAGGAAGGAAATGACACATAGACCCCATCAGTCTCAGCGCCATCTGTGATGTGAAGGACCTCCAGGTGTGTCCCGAGGGTATGCACACAGGTACTGGTCACTCAAGTCCAGGACAGGCAACAGGCCAGAACACCAGCAAAGACACAGATATTTCTTCCCCCTGTGTGGAATGTGCCAGGAAAAAAAAAAAAGCAGTGTTCTTTTCTGGACTGATTCTTTACTATGGAACAGATTCTGTACTTGCTCCTGTGAAAGAGCTCATGTGCATGGATGGTTTTACCCATGGCTGGCACCAAAATGGCTTTGAAATCTGAAAGCCCTCCCTGTTACCATCGGCTAGGTGTAGGGACAGCAAGCACGGAGGGTGTGCTCCTCCGCAGAGCCGTGTGGCCAGCACTTGGTTTGGGGACACATTAAGCCCCCCATGCACGTTGGTCAAACTCACCAAGGGTGATCATACATCTCTGTTCCCAACAGCAGGCATTTATGGAGAGGGAAATTCGATTTGCTATGTGGCCTTGAGTGTGTCTTTTGAGAGCTTCCGGGGCCAGGAAAGCAGGTAACATACAGCCCCAGAGGTTGCTCCCTTATGAGCTGCAGCATTGTTGACACATGAGTGTCCAGGTGCTCCTGGCCCATGATGAGTATAGCAGGGAATGTTCTGGAATTCAACTGCTTCTATTCCTAGAAGCCCCTCTACCCTGGAGCTCTGCATCTGCAGCCTGAGACTGCCTCAGAGCCGCCTTTTCACTCTCTCTTCTTGTCATCCCTCTCCTCCTCTCCTTTCTCCATATTTCCAGATATCAGACCTACAACTGCACCTGAAGGCTCTTCGCTCTCCTGCTCACTATCCCTGCCTCCTGTGCTTCCAATTTCTCGCTGGAACCCTGCATGCAGTTCTGCCTTGGCATCTGCTTCCCAGAACACCTGAGGCACACAGACACCTGCGCAGCAGGTACCAGGGACTCAACCCAGAGGTGGACTCTGTCCTAGTGCCCAACTAAAGCAGCAGGGCTCTCCCGCCCTGCTCTCACAGTGGACCCAAGCCTCTGTGTGCTCCTACTGGGCTCCAGGGCTTCTGACTACTGTGGGCACCCCACTCACCTCCATAGCTGCCCCATGAACAGATGAAGACCTCAGATATGGGAACAGATCCATGATTGCAAGGGAGTTACAGGTGGTCAGGATGCTACAGCCAAGGTGTCATATGCCAAAGCCTTTGGTGTCTCATCTCTGTCCTGTCTCTAGGGTCTCACCAATCACTTTGTTCATGGAGGGTCTTGGTTGGCTAAAGCACAGGGCTTTGTGGAGGATAGGGGGTAGCCATGGTGGGAACCATTCTCAGAGCATGGAGGAAGAGAGCCACTGCCCCGACACAGATGCACGGCTTCACTGACAGTACAGAGACAACTGTGCGTTAGAAAGTTCCTGTGCTGTGGTGGGGGGGATTCCTGGATGTAATCTTGCTTGAAGATTCTGTAAGCAAAGGGAAATAGAGTCAGTGCTTCCAAAACAACCAACATCCATCCCAAATACCAGCAACTGAGCCCCACCAGGTATCCAAAGCAGCTCTCTGTATAGGACATTGTACTCCAACAAGCAACAGAGTACCTGGTACTTAATAAATGCTCACTTAGTAAGTGCTTGATAGATAGGTGGATAATGGATGAATGGATGGATGGATGGATGATGGATGCGCTAATGGATGGAAAGAAAAGTGAATAGATGAAAAGAGTAGGCAGATGAATGAATGGATGGATATAAAGATGAGTGGATGCATTGGAGGATGGAAGGACGGACGGATGGGTAGATAGAACAGGAGAATGGGTGGGTGGATGGATGGATGGATGTATGGGTGAATGGATGGGTGGATGAATGGATGAATGAGTGAGTGGGTGGATGAATGGATGGATAGATGGATGGATGGGTGGGTGGATGGATGAATGAATGGATGAGTGGATGGTTGGATTAATGGATGATGGATGGGTTAATGGATGGAAAGAAAAGTGAATCGATGGAAAAAAGAGTAAATGGACGATGAAAGGATGGATATAAAGATGAGTGGATGCATTGGTGGATGGATGGGTAGACAGAACAGGAGGATGCATGGATGCATGGATGGGTGGGTGGGTGGATGGATGGATGGGTGGGTAGATGGGAGGATTGGGTGGATGGGTGGATGTGTTAATGAATGGAAGGAAGCATGGGTGTATGGAAGGAAGAAAAAGTAGATGGATGGACATAGAAAAGATCATTGGGGTTTGGCCATGATGCGCTCTGAGAAGTAATAAAGCACCAAAGAACACACAGTGTATGTTTATGATCTGCGCAGGGTGAAGGGTGGCAGCCACTCTACTGGACTGGTCTGTGTTGGAAATTAAAAACTGTTGGTTTTGTTTCTTCTCTACAAGCGGGCTGCTCACTGCTCACAGCCTGGTCCTGAGACTGCCTCCACCCCATGCCTGGCCTCCCGGGTGCAGGCGGGTGCAAATGCAGGCCCACAAACCAGAAACCTGGCAAGAGGAGTCGGGTGAGAAGAAGCTGCCGGCATCAGTCACAAAAAGCTCGAGGCTTGGGCAGAAAAGTAATCATCTTGTAATTGACTGTTTACTAATGGAATCTATTAATTTATTGCCACGGAAGAATCATCTAATTTGTGGTTAATGGTGTTTAAAAGATAAACAGCATAGATTAACTCTCTGGAGCACAGTCCCAGAGAGCTCTGGGTGTGGGAGGAAGTCTAGGCTTGGGCTGGATGGACATTGGGGTCAACGATCAGCTGGACTGAAGAAAGGGGCATAGTGACTCCACTTCCATCACCCTGTATTATCCCCAGAGGAGCTGAGTTCTCTGTGTGTCTCCTTCAGGACCACACATTGTCGCTCTGAGACCTAGGAGACCACGCCCCATGGCAGTCCCCACGGAACTCATTTACCCCTTCTCGGAGGCCTCACTGCCCTTGTGGAAAACAATACAGGCTGTTCGTGGCCCAGTGTGTCAGATGCCACACTGAGTCCCCTCGGAGGGAAGAAAACTGGAGAGGCAACACAGGTGCCCCGAGTCTCATGGCATTGGGATACTGGGTGGAAGGAAGGAATTCAAAATAGAAGCCACTGGGTGTATCTGGGTGGCCTTGAACTCACAAAGATCTACCTGCCTCTGCCTTGAGAGTGCCGAGATCACAGGTGTGTACAGCCATGTTCAGCCCTACCCCTCCTCCTCCACCTTCTTCCTCCTCGTCTGTTGTTTTTGTTGCTGATTTCAGCATCATTCTAAATAACACCCAAGTCTGAGAAGTAAGTAATGCATTTACTGCTAGCATGAGTTCGGAATAACACCCGGCCAGTAAAACAAAGCCGCGCTTGCACCCCACCTCGTAATCTCACAGACTATCTGTGGTGCAAAAGCGTCACCAATTCTAGCCACGCCCCCAGACACTGACAGCACCTGGAGCTGTTGGACAGTGCCACAGTCCCTGGTGACCTGTCTACTGTCACAGGCCACACTTCTCAACCTGGGTAACAGGGATAGTTACCTCCCCTGCCCAGCAATCCCCCAGCCTCCCTCCCTGCTGAAGGACACCTAGAGCATTCCCAAGGCTCAGGCAGATGGCAAAATAAGGCCTGAAGCCAGGAAGACTGGGGAGTGTTGGTTGCCGACATCTCAGAGACTAAGTGCTGGCAGCTAGGGCAGAACTCCACAAGAGCCTGAGGCAGTGACCCAAGAGGACATAGAGTCCAGCCAATGTCTTCATATCTGGGCTGGCCAGCCTGGGGCTTCCTTCACCAATACCTCCCCTGGGGCCGTTCCCCACCCCTCAGGGCCTGGGGCTCAGGGTCCACTGCCTAACCATCCCACTAGCTTCTGAAATAATGAAGAAGTAGGTTTCTGATCCTGAAGTCAGGCCCCAGACTCAAGTTGGAATAGTTTTATTTCCCCACCAAGACTGGGCCCCCAACACGGATGTGAAAGTGACCCTTCAGCAAGACCCACAGCAAGCAAGTCTGAATATCAAGCTCAGGGAAGTGCAGAAACTCACTGAGCCAAGCCTGAGGACAGGCCTTGAGATCAAGATAATCCTGTCACCCTTGGATGCTTAGCCAATGACTCCTTTCCCTACAAGCCTCAGTGACGGGATGTGTTCTGGGAACTAGAGAGCCAGGCAAGGGTTGCATCTGGGTCTGTGTGAGCCAGACTGAATCAGTGTCTCACATGATGCTCTCTCAGAGTCTGCTCTGGCCACCAGAGGTCAGGCCCACATCTCTGCTTCCTGTCCTCACCCCTCCAGGCTGGCCTGCTGGTCATCGGCCTTGCTCTCTCCAACATAGTCTCAAGCTCAGAACAGAGTGGTTCGTGGATGCCTTGGTAAATGTGTCCCACGCTCCTGCCTCAGTTTTCCCACTTCCTAGCTTTGCTTTGTCTTATGGCTGCTACTCAGCCCTCAAGGTGAAAGGTCTCACCCTATAGCAAGAGACTGCCTTCCAACAATGCCTCTGACTCAGTGAAAGGCCTCTCTCTGAGCAGGAAGTCCCACTTGGTACCTAACCCAGTCTTTCATACTGTTACACAACTCAGCTTCTCTGAATTTTTCTTCAAGTCCTAGACTTCAGGGGCTGCACAGCTGATGCTCTGTCACACCAGGCAGGGAAGCCCTCCACCCATCGAGGGTGCTCTCACTTGCTTCCCATGGTCACTTTCTGTCTCCTCGGGTCTCTTTTTTTTTGTCAAGACCTAGAAAAAAACCTCTTCTGGCAGTGTGGGTGGCGGGGGAGAGAATAAAACAAATAGAAGGTCTGTTTAACCACCTTACTGTCAAAACAGCAGCAGGGCCAAAATACCTGGGCTCTGACTCACTCAGGGCCTGACATCCTTGGCGAGAGCAGCAGGAAGTAACTGCAGGCGCATCCTGGGCCGAGTTTAGAGGCTCTGGTCCGCATCCTGACCCCTCCTCACTTGAACAGAGCTGAGATCCAAACGAAGATGCACACAGGCCCCCGAGGTGGCCTCCTCAGTCATCAGCTCACTCTCCCACACAGCCTCACAGGGAGATGCCAGGTCTCTGCACTCCCCAGCACCCCTTCCTGGCTAGAATCCCTCTGTCCACTGGCTGCATGGGAGACCCAGTGAGAGACCCACAGTTGGAAACGCTTCTGCTTCTTCTTGGGCTTCTCCTTTCCTTGGGATTTCTCTTGGCTTGCAGGAATCTTTGTGTTGGTGTGGTCAAATCTTTCTCTCCCCTTGAGGTTCCCTAGCTCTGTCCATCTAGAAGGAGAGCGCCACTGGGGGTGGGGGTGGGGGATGGTCTTCAAGGCCTTAGCTAAGGTCAAAGGTTATGAGGACTGGTGCTAGGGGTGGCAGGGGTGGGGCTTCATCATGTCTCCATGCGAAGGAGGAAAAATGCTAAAGGAGGAAATAAGACCCTGTCATGGAGTTGCATCAGACTTCAGGACTCTCGGGCTATTGGTGCTACGTAACTGCTCGCAGATTTGAATAGAAATGAAATCCAGCCAGTGGCCTTTGGACTCCCAAACCAGGTTTGTAGCCCCAGGGTCACTTATTCACCCTGCAAACAGGTCTCCTCTCAGCCGGCTCTGTGGTTCGGTGGCTAACAAATGGACTTCTGAAGAGCTGTCCCCACTACTGTGCCCCTGTGGTTCTGGGCCCTCAAACCATTCTAGGTTATGAAACCAAACCCGGGAAAGCACACAAAGTTGCATCATCGGCCTGGAACATTCTGGAACAACCCAACCCCTAGAAGTAGAGAAAAGACAGTAGGGAGAGGTAGGGGTTGGTAGGAGATAGGGAGGTGTGGGTCACAGGATTCAAAATTCCCACTTGTCAGGAAGGGGAGAGAGCGAGACACTTGGTGTTTAAAACCACACTGTAGTCAGTCGGCCAGGGGCAGCATGACCCTGTCAGGACACCTGTAAGGTTTCACTTGCTTTCCTTCCACAGCGGGGATCGAACCCAGGGCCAAAAGCTTGCTGAACCAACTAAGCCCTCGATTGTAGCTGTTAGCCCAGGTTTTCCTTTACCTTTAGAGATAGTGTCTCATGTAGCCCAGAGTGGTCTCAAACTCACTGCATAGCTGACCAACGATCCTCCTGCCTCCCCCTTTCCAAATGCTCACACCACCACACCTGGCTGTCTGTCTTCAAAATGCATTACCTAACCTCAAAATGCCCTGGACGTGAAAAGCCACCACTAACGAAAAGACACAGAACAGCTTAGGGGAAGTATTTCCAGGGCCAGTGTGACGGTGGCTCAGAGGGTAAAAGCCATCACAGCTGCCTAACTGCCTGATGGGTACCTAGAACCACACGGGGGAAGAGAAGACCTGCCTCCTGCAAGACGTCTGGATTCACACTGAGGCACGTGTTCCCCTGTTCCCCTAAAAATAAATAAATGTGTTCAACTTTTTTGTCATTGTTTGAGACAGAGTCTCCTATGTAACCCTGGCTAGCCTTGAACTTAGAGATCTACCTGCCTCTGCCTTCCAAATGTTGGGACTAAAGATGTGCACCGCCATGCCCAGCTAATTAAGAAAAATATTTCTCAACGATGTAGCACTTGCCTGGATTCCACAGGCCTCCCCTCCCCTGCAAAAACAAATCCAAGATACTCAGGGTATGGTGGTGCCTTTAATCCCAACACTCAGGAGGCAGATGCAGCCAGATCTCTGAGTTTGAGGTAAGCCTGATCTACAGAGAGAGTTCCAGAACAGCCAGGGTTACACAGAGAAACCTGTCTCAAAAAAAAAAAAAAAAAAAAAAAAAAAAAGACTTTCAAATAGACAAAAGTTCTACAGAACAATAAAAATGGCCATGGCCAAGCAGCAAAGCTAAACCGTAAATGGAATTTCTAGACATAAGTCTGGGCTCATGCGTGAAAAAACTCGCCAATTCATTACTTACCAAGTAATTGAAGAGCGGATTGTAATGACATCTTCCTTTGTGCCTTTTGGAGTTGCAATATTGAAAAGGAGCAATGGCTCACAGCCTCGGCAGGGAGGGGGTGCCGTCCCCTCACAGCAAGTGCTCATGGCAGTTCCGAGTTCTGGAATGTTTGCTAAAATCCTTTAAAATGTGCACGTTTAAAATCTCAGTACTTTTGTTTCTGAGTAGTGACTTAAGAACTCTGTATAAGGCAGGAAATTGGTGCCAGCATTTCCCAAAGGGGAAAGCGAAGCAGAGGACAAGTCGGCCATGGGCAAGGAGTAAGAGATACCACAGCACCCATCAACGATGCTACCTCAGGGCTCCACGGAAGCAAATAACAGCTCATAGAAGACAGCAGTAGCTGAGTAGGACTGGACACATGTAATCTCAGCACTTAGGCAGCTAAGGCAGGAAGATTACCAAGAGTTCAAAGCCAGCCTGGGCTACAGAGTAAAACGCTGTCTCAAAGAATAAGAGCTGGAGGTATGGTTCCTCAGTTAAGAGCATTTGTTCTTTCAGAGGTCCTGGGTTCGATTCCCAGGTCCCGTATGACTGCACACAACCATGTGTAACTCCAGGAGATCCAATGTCCTCTTCTGACCTGAGAGCAGCAAGTGTGCATGAGGTACACAGACATGCATGCACACAGAACACTCATACTCACAAAATAAATAAATCCAAGTAAAATTTAAGACGACAATATTCCAGTTAAATAAAGAGTCAGGGAGTCAAGCATGGTGGTGCACATCTATATTCACGGTACCCAGGAGGTGGAGGCAGGAGGATCAGAGGTTCAAGATCAGCCTCAGCTATATAGCCTGGGCTACATGAAGTCTACCGTTAAAAAAAAAAATCAGGTTACAGGACTTCATGTACATAGGGCTGGAGAAACAGCTCAGTGCATTGTAAGATCATGTTTATCATACGAAAATTGCAAAATATAAGAAAGCTGAAAAGTAAAATAAAAATTACCCAGAACCCACTCACCCTATGATCATCATTGAAGACATATGGCCATTGTCAGCCTCCAAAGCCTACACTGGTGTACAGTGCATGTTTCACTGAGGTTTGTTGTTCTTTTGTTTTTGGAGACAGGGTTTCTCTGTGTAACACTGGCTGTCCTGGAACTTGCTCTGTAGACCAAGATGGCCTCAAACCCACAGAGACTCATCTGCCTCTGCCTCCGGAATGCTGAGATTAAAGGCGTGCGTCACCACCACTGCCCAGCTCATTGAGTTATTTTTGAAGTGCTGTGCAAACCTGAGGTCTCCTATATGCTTGGGCAATTACTCCACCGTTGTGCCCCAGACTCTGTCACCTGACTTCTTGGTCCTGACTTGCTGTCATTTTTTACTTTACTTATTTTTAGTTTTAGAAGATTTATTTATTTTATGTGTATGTGTATACTGTTCTTTCAAAAGACATGAATTTTTTTCCCCAGCACCTAACTGCCTGTAACTCCATCTCCAGAGGATCTGACACCCTCTCTAGCCTCCTAATGTACCTGCACACATGTGTACTCACACAAACACATATACATAAATAAAAATAATTAACTTAAAAAAAGCCCTCCAGTCTTCATCAATGAAAATCTGCAAAGCATATGCACACACACACACACACACACACACACACACACACACACACAAGCCCATATGCTCAGAGAACAATCTGGAAGAAATCTCCGTCAAGCTGCTAACATTGGTTTTCTTCTGGAGATAGAATTACATCTATGTGTGTAGTGTTGTCTGTGTTTCCACTGATAGGTACCAGGACTGGCAAGTGCAGGCAGGGGCTGGTGAGAAGACAGGCTGGTGTTATGTACGGTGCTTGTCATAAACTTTGGAAACAAACACAATAGTACTTATAAACTTTGGAAACAAACACAATAGTACTTATCAAAAGTCTTAATGTGTCTGACTCTCCTCACCAGTGATTTTGCTTCTAGGAATTTACCCTAAGGAAAAAGCCAGAGATGGATGCAGAGATTGGTATACAAGGATGCCCATTGAGGATTTATTTACAGTAGTGGAGACTTGGAATGGGTCTAAAGAGCCAACAATAAGGGATTGTTTAAAGGCGGGCTGGCTTTATGCTAAGCAGCCATGGACAGTGATGTTGGATGGAGTGACAAATTGTTCACCGTACCAAGAAATCAGAGGGTGGAGGTTGGGGCTAGGTGGTGGACCAACTGGCCAAGGATGTGTGAGGCCCAGGTTTGCCCCCAACAAGCCAATAAAATAAACACTGTAAAATACTGTAGGGGTGGGAAGATAGACACATGTCTGTGAAGATCAGCAGGGTGAGAGGATTCTGAGTCATTTTTATTTTACTTTACAGCTCCAGGATGATAAGCGTGATATTACAATAAGGCTGTTTTTTGGCTTTGTTTGTTTTTTTGTGACAGGGTTTCTCTGTGTAACAGCTCTGTCTGTCCTGAAACTTGCTCTGTAGACCACATTGACCTCAAACTCACAGAGATCCTCCTGCCTCTGCTGGGAATAAAGGCATGCACAACCACTACCTGGCCACAATAAGGGTTAAGAAAAAAGTCATTCTTTTTTTCAATATTTAGCTTTTTATTACATTTATGGTGTGTGTGTGTGTGTGTGTGTGTGTGTGTGTGTGTGTGTGTGTAAGACATGGTGCCTATCTAGAGATCATAGGACAACTTGAAAGAGTCAATTCTCTCCTTCCACCATGTAGGTAGGTCCTGGGGATTGAATTCAGGTCACCATCCTGAGTGGCAAGGACCTTAACCTGCTGATCCATTCTCCAACCCCCTTCCCACCTTTTTTTTTTAAGTAAAGGCATTCCCAGGAGTATTTCCACTAAGGAAGAGTTCTCGATGTAGATCCCGGTGTCCAGCCAGGCTGTTGGGGACCATGCAGGATCACAAATCTACAAGGAGATCAAAGGTCCCTGTTTAAATCTGTGCACTGAGCCACCCTCTCTGGTGCCAGTAGAGGAAGTGGCCTCTACTAGACGCTCACAGCCCTCTCCGCCATCCTCAAAGGGCTGAGAAAAAAGCTGACATGTTTTCTGCCCTGGGAGAGGATGCAGAGGCCAGTGATCCAGCGGGCCTTCACAGCACCCAAATTTGCCCAATTGGCTTGGTGTTATGTGTGATGGAAATGGATGGAAATCCCAGTCAGGGTGGGAGATTGTTTTCTAAATCCATTTCCTGGGACTGGGGAACATCCAGCTGAGTGGCTAGAGTTACCGGAGGGAGGCTCCGGCTGCCCTACACCCCAGTCTCTGGCTGCAACAACCCCAAAGCTGGAGTGCCGGTGACAATGACTGGACAGAGAGGTGCAGGAAGTTGCTCCCCCGGTCACTGCCAGCCAAGGTGCAAGTAGAGAACACACAGCAAGAAAATCCAGGGGATCTGGTCACTGAACAGAGACAGTGGGAGCTGGGAACCTTCCAGAAGGAAGGGTTATTTTTGGCAGCTTCCTTAAATACTGAATGTGGGGAGAGAGTTCTGGACTGAGCAGTGGGTTCTTAGAGTTCTTTGGGGACAGTCTAGGCTCTTTGTCTCTTCCCTCTCCTCCTTTTCTCTCCTCCCACTGCTGTCCACTGCATCCCCACGACATCCAGCCCCTGGGCGCCGCCCTGTGTCCTGACCTAAGCGCCGCCCCATTTTAAGGAAAATCGCCTCCCTTTCCTCCCTCTCTCCCGCCTTTCCCCCCTTCCCCACCATGAGGTGAGCACACCTCCCCTTTTTCTCCCTTCTCCCTCTTCCTGTCCCCCTCTTTCCTATCTTTCTCTTCATCTCTCTATTATAATACATTCATTCCCACAGGAATGCAGCACCTGGGCTGTGAATGTCGCCGCCACATCTGCCCAGCATGTTTCCTTCAGGCCTAGGACTCCCTGGTCTGGCCAGCCGGGGGTCCCCTGAGTGCAGTATCATAACACTCACCACTTGATTAGTGTCTGTTTTGAGCTATAGTGACTCAAATGAGAAAACCCAGCAGGTGCCTGTCCACAGGACACAGACATCCCAGTTATAGGCCTTCCTATCCCTGAGAGTCCTGGGCAGGAAGACCCATCCTGTTCTGGACACTCTAGGATGTGAAGCACTCTTTGTCCCCTGAACTGTAAGACACTGATCACAATCTGTTCACACTGCAGGGCACTCAGCACCACCCTGTCATGAACACTGCAGGGCATGGAAAACAGGCTACGCTGGACAGAGTGTGAGGGGCAACAGCCCCGCTGTAACATCAGAGAGGTATGCCAAGCTCCCAGTGGGCACAGGGTTCAAGCACTGTTACAAAAAGGGAACAGATGTCTTAGCTAGGATTTCTTTTGCTGTGATAAAGACCATAGCCAAAAGCAATCTGGGGAGTAAAGGGTTTATTTCAGTTTATAACTCACAAGTCACACTCCATCACTGAGGGAGGTCAGAGCAGGGGCTCAAGGCAGGACCCTAGAGGCAGGAACCAAAGCAGAGGTCATGGAGGAGTTCTGCTTACTGGCTTGCTCAGCCTGCTTTCTTTTTCTTTTCTTTTCTTTTCTTTTCTTTTCTTTTCTTTTCTTTTCTTTTCTTTTCTTCTTTCTTTCTTTCTTTCTTTCTTTCTTTCTTTCTTTCTTTCTTTCTTTCTTTCTTATTTTAAGACAGGGTCTCTCTGTGTAGCTCTGGCGGTCCAAGAACTCACGCTGTAGACCAGGCTGGCCTAGAACTCATAGAGATCCACCTGCCTCTGCCTCTGGAATGCTGGAATGAAAGGTGTGTACCACCAGCATGCTCAGCCTGCTTTCTTATACAATTGAGGCCCACCAGAACAAGGTGGCACCACTCACAGAGAGCTGGGCCCTCTAACATCAGTCGTTAATCAAGGAGACTGATTAAGACCTACGGACTTGCCTACAGGCCAATCTGCAGGAGACACTTTCTCAGTCGAGTTTCCGTTTCCTGGATAACTCGCTTGTGTCAAGTTGACATTAAAAAAAAAAAAAAAAAAAAAAAAAAAAAAAAAAAAAAAAAAAAAGACAATCAGGACAACAGAAGCCACAGGCTGGGAAAATAAACCTGCTAAACATGCATCTGATAAAGGGCTGCCATCCAAAACATAAATAATCCACCAACATTCAAAGAAGAACACCGAGCCAATTAGAAGTGGGCAGATCAGGAGAACCGCCACCTCACTCAAGAATACAGATGACGACAGGTGGGTGACTGGACGCTCGATGTCATCACTCATCACAGGACTACAGATTCCAGCCTCCGAGTAGGGAGGGGACTGTGGCTCACCCAGCTGGTAGGGCTCCTGCCTAGCATGCACAGATTCCATCCCTAGCTCTGTGTAAACCAGAGCAGGTGATGCATGTCAGTCACCTCAGTCATGTAGGTAGGAGGTTCAGGAGTTCAAGGTTCTTCTTCAGCTACAGAGAGCAGTCCAGGCCAGCCTGGGCTACATGAGGCCAAACAGTAAAAGAAATTGAAAAGTTTTAATTGTTTTTTAAATACAAAGATGAGGTTGGACATAGCTCAGAACAACCCCAAACTTGCTGTCACCCGGGTTGGCTTCAGACTCATGGCAATCCTTCCTTAGCCTCCACTTCCAGCAAGTGTTTTGGTGGCTTTGAATTTATAAGGTTGGGGAGATGGCTTAGCACACAAAGGTGCTTGCTGCCAAGCCTGATGACCTGAATTTAATCCTCAGGACCTGCACGATGGAAGGAGAGAACCAATTTCTCTGACCTCCACACACCCTCACATCACCCATATGCACACACTCACATCAGCCATGTGCATACACACTAAATAGGTGAGTAAACAAATGTAAAATAAGAGTGATTAAAATCTGTTTGAATCCATCCTTATGTAAAGGGCAGGAGATCACATGTGAACATCTGTGGCTCTCTGGGCTTCTGCTTTCCCTGCAGAACTTTGTGTGTTTTCCTGTAGCCTCGACACTCCCTGTTACCTCTCCCTTTGAAACCTATCTCATGCATAAGGGAGGGGAGGGAAGGAGAGGGGAATGGAGGGGAGAGGAGAGGAGGGAAGAAGGAGAGAAGAAATTTGCCAGGATGGCCTTCCCATAATCCCCCAGGGAAGCTCCTGAGCCGGTGAAGCGAAGGTGCCAGGCTCTGCTAGAGCAGCTCTGTAGTGGCTCCCTGCTTCAAGGTCTCTCTGTGTGTGTGGACCTGCTAACATAGGCTGCCACTGGCCCAGACATCAAGCCAACCTTTCAGGCCCTGAATAGGACTCCTTTCAGGAGGTTTTTTAAAAAGATACACCCTTTTCTTCCTGGGCTGGGCCCTCCTAAGAGGAAGTCTCTTCATGCAAGCAGAAGCAGGTAACTGTTCCCAGGACTTGGTCGGCTCTGTTGGGATAGACTGAAAGGGATGTAGGGCATGCTCTAGAACCCTCCCAGTGAGCCGTTCCTTGCCCTAAGTCCAGAGCTCAGTGGGCCATACTCTGCAAAGTCAGATGCCGGGAGACACTGCCCAGCCACCACAGGCCCTTCCAAGTGGAAGACCTGGGACCCTGAGCAAGGCCTCGCTGGAGCACACCAGCTGAGTGGATGCCAGTCTCAAGAGGGGACAGGCTCTCTTCTGTCCTGCTTGGCCTCCCTTATCTCCCTGCCTGATTCCATATGACTTTAGATCCATGGTCCCAGCTCCAGCCCATTATGATTAACATACTGGATCCCTCCACAGCTCTCCTACCATATTCAGCCACCTTGTTATTCCTTCTTCAAATGCACTGAGTCCTCTGTGGCCTCCAGGGCTTCCATGCCGCTCGGGTCCAACCTCTCCACCTAGCATCTCCAGTGGCAACGTGGCTTGCCTTAGAGTGACTCCTGAGTCCTCTTTGTCATTTAATCAACTTTTTTCCTTTCCCCCCTCTCCTTTAAACTCTTTGTTCTCCCTCTTCTTAAAAAAAAAAAATTAATTCTCTGTATATGCGGGTTTGTACATGCGTGTTCAGGTGTCAGGAGAGGCCAGAAGAGGGTGTCAGAGCCTCTGGAACTAGAGGGGCAGGCACTTTGGAGCCTGATGTGGGTGCTGAGAACTGGACTCACTCTTAGCTTCTCAGCCCTCCCTCTCTCCTCGCTCTGTCCCCACCTCAGCAGCACTGTCAGGGTACTGAAAGCATAGACCACACTTCATGTTTACTCCAGGGACCAACTGGTGACCTTCAAACAGAGCCCAGCAGCCTCACGCACCTTGGATCGTGACTGAAGGAAGACTTCCCGGACTCCTACCCTGCCCCCAAACAGGCAAAGGACGTTCACATCCACACTCTTCCTCCTGCCCCACCCTCTGTGATAACCTCTAACCCATTACTCCACCTGTATACGTGCAAAGGAGGGTCCCCGCCCCCAACCACTTCCCTTTCTGGATGCTGTTTTCTTTGTTAAACTAGTGTGTGTGGCCCCAGCAGCTCTATCAGTCTTACCTCAGGAGACAGAGAAGGCTGTGGAGTTGGCGTGGGACACCCCAAAAGTGAAACAGTCAGATCTTTATTTCCCTCTTACTAAAGGGTAAGTAGTTACCTTGAAACTCATGGTGGAAGGCAGAAGTAACCCCTTTTTCCTCCCCACCTCCTGACACCAAACATGCCCCTGTCACAGAGGCAGAAGAAACTCAAGCATCTCATCTATAAGAAGCTGGCCTCCTGTAGTCATAGAAATCCATCATGCAGGTCTGCACCCTCTTTGTGCTACCAGGAAGCCGGCACAGAGCTTAGCTCTGCACAGGCCTGTGCTTGCCCGAGATGGGGAACTCCTCTTCTTTCTCCATCTCTTAAAGCACAAAGGGAAAACGCATACAGCTCCCGCTGAGTGCTATGATCTCAGCCACCAACTCTGGGCCTCCAGGTCCCCTCGAAAAAACTGGGGTGCTGGCCTGGGACCCCATCTCTCAGAGCCCACAGTGGTCACCCTGGCTTCCTAGAACTCTGGGCCAGGTGTGCCGCTGGCACCCTGACCTGGCCCATGCCAGTGCTGCTCCGGCATGAGTCACTGCTCCTAGAGGTTGAAAGCGAAGCCGCCAAGGAGCCAGCCAGAAGTTCCTGATGCTGAGCCGGAGAGGCTACTATGGGAGCGGGAGCTGCAGCAGCAGTGCTGTAGAAGGTGGAGGGGTGGGGCATGCCACAGCCCTTTCCTGGGATTCTCATTGACTCACATCAGGGCAATGGGCTGTCTGCCCACATCCATGCCCACCTGAACCCCCAGTGTGTGACCTTATTTGGAAATCCAGCAGTGCAGAGACAACTAAGGTGAAGATACACATGGGATGTTCTGGAGGAGGGTGGGGCCTGCATCCAGGGAGCATCCTTGTGAGGGACAAGGTGGCACAGGGACAGAGAGAGAAGGCCAAGCACAGATGCAGCTGAGATTGGAATGGCAGGTCTACTGGCCAATGGCAGGGGTCACCACAGCTGTCAGAGGCCAGGAGAGGGCTTGGGGGACTGACTCTTCATCAGCCTCTAGAAGAGGCCAACCTGCCAGTGCCAACAGTTTGGAGCATCTGTCCTCCTGACCTATGAGAGAGTCGGTCTGGTTTATTTGAATCCACCCAGTGTATGGTGACTGACGAAGCCATGGAAGCTAGCACACTCAGACAGAGTGGTCCATATGTCACTGTCGGGCAAAATGCCTTATGAGAAGTGGTGGTCAGCAGATTTGAAGCTAAAAACAGTCCAACAATTTAAAATCATCACCACCATCATACCATCATCACCATCCCACCACCATTAACACCACCATCACAATACCATCATCATCATCACCATCATCACCACAACCACCATCACCACAACCACCACCATCAATCACCACCACCACCACCATCACCATCACCATCACCACAACCACCACCATCATCACCACAACTACCATCACTATTATCATCACCACAACCACCATCATCACCATCACCACAACCACCACCATCATCACCACAACTACCATCACTATTATCATCATTATCATCATCACTACCACCATCATCACCACCACCATCACCACCACAACCATTGCTACCACCATCATTACCACCAGCCCCACCTTCACCATCCTCACCATCACCACAGGTGTCAGGGTGGGCATGACACCCAGTGCTGGATGTTGAGCACTGTACACTACTTTTCTTTTTTGAGGTACTGAGGATCAAACTCAGAGCCTTGCTCATGCTAAGCACATGCTCTACCCAGGGCTATCCCCACAGTCCTGCACATCCTTCCTCAGTGGTTCCGATGATCTCATTGCTTCTGTTTTCCAGACCTAGGAGAACTTCACGCAGAGTTCTGAATGCAGGCACCAAAGCCCACTCCACACTGCTCCTAGCCCATTGACCCTTCTCTCAGGAGTGGAGGGCTATAGTCTGCTAAACCCTGTTTAATACAGCCATTAAAAACCAGACCACGTGCAGGAGCAGGGCATGCAAACTACCCCCAGCTGCCAATTCTGGGCTGCACTCAGCTTCCAACAGAGTCAGTGAGAGGCAGGATGCACGGCTGTTTACAACAGAAGGCTGTGACCATCAGACAAGCAAAGAACGGGCAGCTTACCAGGCATGGTGGGGCCTGGTGGGGCCTGGTGGGGCCTGGTGGGGCCTGGTGGGGCATGGTGGGGCATGGTGGGGCATTCACGGTACCCTAACCCTGGGGAAGCTCAGGTCGCAGAGGCACAAGGATCCTGAGTTGGAGGCCAGCCTGGGCTACATAGCAAGTCAACCTGGGCTACACAACAAAACTCTGTCTCAGTAACAGTAAATTCAAAAACAAAGAGCTGGGGCCAGAAAGATGGCTGAGGTCAAAGTGCTTGCTCTACAAGCCTAGGAACCTGACTTCAGTCCCTGAAACTCAGGATGGAAGGAGCAAACCAGTGCCTGGAAGTTGTCTCGTGACCTCCATAAACACATCATGGCACACGCATGTGCACACTCACATTCGTGCTCGTTCAATAATAATTAATACAATATATTTTAAGATGGTAGAACAGGGGAGGTGGTTCAATTAATGGGTAAGTTGCTGTGCATATGTGAGGACCTGAGATCAGATGCCAGCACTCACATGAATACTGGGTGTGGCCCACATATCCCTGTGACCCCAGTACTAGAAAGGAATGGGCTCACAGAAACGGGGATTGCTGAAGCTTGTTGGCTGCCAGCCTAGCTCCAAGCTAAATGAGAGACCTGTTCTCCAGAGAACGAAGTGGAGAGTGATAGAGGAGGACCCTGGAAGTCCTGTTCGGTACTCTGTATGCACGTGCAGAGGTGTGGGCGTCCACGTGCAGAGGTGTGGGTGTCCACGTGCACAGGTGTGGGCGTCCACGAATACACACCCATATACATGCAAAAAAGAAAGCAAATCAGATGCTTAGTTGTCCCCTGACCTCATCATGCACAGTGTGCCACATGAATGCACACACACACACACACACACACACAGAATAAGTAAATAAATGTAAAAGCAAGCGAGAAAAGGCACAAGGCTTGCAAAGGTGAGCGTGGACTGAGGCAGTCGGGTGGCCGACATGAAGGAGTGCGGTGCCCACCCAGGGGTAGTCACCAGGGAGTGGAGGCAAATGACAGTGGATACCCAGCCCACTGTAGCCAAGTGCGATTGTGGTGCCAGCACGGCCTGATCTTCCGGTTTTCCTAGAGAAGCCAGAAACCCAGGCTTTCATGTGAAATTCCAATATTTCCAAGTGTTGGCAAGTGTTGGATTTCCCTATAGCGTGCTGACCAAAGCAAGCACACACTTTCGCTTTACAGCCTTTGTTTCAAACCATTAAATGCGTGGGAAGTTTGCCCGTTCATCTTTTTGTTTTTTACCTAAGCTCACCTTGATCTCCGCACAGTTCTCAGTCCCCCAAATATCGGGATTATGGGATAATGGTGCTGAGGGACCACATTAGTTAGCATCCATCTCCACCTTTCTTTTTCTGAGACTAAGTCTCACCATGGAACTCTGGAAGGACCAGGCTGACCTTGAACTCACAGAGGTGCCCCAGCCTCTGCCTCCCAGTGCTAGGAATGAAGTTACCACACCTGGCTGATGAACACTTCTTCCTCAAACCTCCAGCTGGCTTAGCTGCACAGCGGCCCAGGGACAGTGACACAGGAGCAAAACTCAAGGTCATGCAGAGCCTCTGCTCCCCGCCGGGGTCCCTGTCTTTTGATCCTGAGATACAATGCTGCCATCAACAAATGTGTTGGCCCGCCTTCGTAGCTATCCTGGGATGCCTGGGGCCCACAGGCCACTGGTTGGGCATGCCTGAAAGTCTAGAATGTTCTTCTAGTCTAATGTCTTAACACAGAAAAATCAGAACCAGTGGTGCTTTGGTTACGGAAAATGTGTTTCCCAATAGCCGGAGTTCAATCCCCAGAAGCCAGATAAAGCTGAAAGGAGAGAACCGACCCCACAGAGTAGCCTTCTGACTGCAGCATGTGCCGTGGCGCCAGGCCCCACCTCCGCATAATGCGTGTACACACACACACCAAGAGCATCAGGATCACCATCATCATGATAGTAATAAACTTTTTAAAACACAGGATGGGTGCTACACCAGCTTTTCTGCCATAGTATTCCTAGTTAAGGACTTTTATCCAGCGAATAAAAGCGCCAGCCAAGACAGCTGTATGACTCGATTGGGACAGAGTTAAAATGTATTTGAAGTCTCGTTTTAATTGAGAAATCAATAAAGCAGTTTGACCTTGCTCTGTGATACAGACACGTGTCTTGACTTGCCCCCAGTGACTGACAAATAGCGTTGAAAGGCACAGTGCATGGAAGCTGAGCCTTCATGTCCCCTCTGGCACGCTGCTGCCTGCCCCAGATAAGAAGTAGGCTAGCAATCCCACTGGCCTGTCAATCTGAGAAGCAGTGGCCCGGCGGGTGCCCTGTGTTTGCTGGCCCCTCGGGTGCCCTGTGTTTGCTGGCCCCTCATCCAGGGGCACATCCTCCTGCTGAGGTGGCCTAGGACACCATCATGCTTGTACAGGGAGGGAGGGCCTCATTCTTTCATCCTAGGCCAGGTGTCTCATCAAAACATTCTGCTGGACCCTGGGTTCCAGGTGTGAAAGAAAGAAAAAAGGAAGGGAGAGAGGGAGGGAGAGAAGGAAAGGGAAGGAAGGGAGGGAGAGGGAGGGAAGGGAGGAAGGGAGGGAGGGAGGGAGGAAGGACTGCAAAGCCGCCCCCCCTCCCCCCTCCCCCAGATGAGCTCCAAGAGGAAGGTAGTAGACTGATACTATTCTCTCCACTCATCTTGCTTAGGGTCAACCGAGTGTCCCCAAGATGTGGCGGCTCACGTTGACTGCCTACCTGGCCCAGCCACAGACCAAGCTCTGCTCCCCCCACCCCACCCCCATCCCCCGACAGCCTATGTGTCCCAACTTGAAAAGGTCCACACTGCATTCTCCCCTTCCAGCTCCAGGAGTCTCCCCGTCAGCTGAGACCCAGACTGAGCTGAGTGCAGAGGGGTCCAGGCCCTGGAGACAAGGCCTCCCTCCAGAGCTGCTGGCTGGAGATGGGGCTAGCCTCTGCTGTGCTCACACAGTCCTGAGTTGATGAACACTGTGTCCATTGGGGGCACAAGATCTGGACCTCAGAGGCACCTGCCTGGAGTGGGGAGCGGCTTCTTGTCTAAACCTCCCAGCGTGCTTGGTGCCTGTGGGATGACTTAGGGTTCCCTGTCAGCAAAGAAACCGGCGTGAGGCACGGTTTCCCACTTCGTTTTCACAGCACAGTGGGTAAAATGTATTGTCCTCCTACCGTGTACTGTGTACACAGCACCTTTGTAGACACAGTGATAGGGAGACAAGAGTGCCGAGTCTGTGCTCGGGAAGAGTATTCCCTGACATCAGAATGACAACAATAATGTACAGGCTGGAGAGATGGCTCAGCAGCTAAAAGCACTTGCTGCTCTCCCAGAGAGCCCAGTTTCGATTCATATCAAGTGGCTCACAACCGCCTGTAACTCCAGCTCAGGAGATCTGATGCTCTCCTCTGGATTCTGAGGGCATTGCACACAAGTATGTACGCATACATTTGTACATATATCTTATTAAATCCCAGCACTCAGGAGTTAGAGGATCTCTGTGAGACTGAGGCTGACCTAGTCTACATAGTGAGGCCCAGGACAGCCAGAGCTATGTAGAGAGACTGCCTAAAAAAAAAAAAAAAAAAAAAAAAAAAAAAAAAAAAAAAAAAAAAAAAAATTAAAAAATTAAAAGAAGTTACCATGGGTGCCCTAGTCAAAATAGGACCTCTATAACACAACCCCTGCTCCTAAGACTCAGGGAACGTCACAGAAGAGGGGGTGGAAAGATGTAAGAGCCTGAGCGCCAGGGTGGCCGTGTGTGACCGTGCCTTCTGGGCAGGACAGGGACACTGCAGCCGTGAGCTCTCTGCAGCATGGCGGCCTGCACAAGACCTGCAAAGCCACCCCAGTGGACAGAAAAACACGGATGGAGGAAACCTCCCAAGGCCCTACTCTGAGCTGAAGACCTGCAGGCTGGTGGCTGCTGAGGGACGGAGGGAGGGAGGGAGGGAGGGAGGGCCAGTTTGTTGTTCCTTTATCAGGACAAGACCCCAGTCCTAGGTGGTCCGCCCTAAGCACATGCAAATAAGGGCAGCAGTAATTCAACAAAAGTGAACATAGGTGAGGTCATGAATTCCAGAAGGGACTGGGGTTGTGGGGTGGAGAGAAGGGGATGGGAATAATGCAATGCTCAAATTTCAAAAATATTAAAAATAACAATTTACTACCAATCTACTAATGTGCAGGTGGGGTTTGTTCTAGGTTTTTTTTTTTTTTTCTATTTGTTTTTGTTTTTGTTTTTTTTGCTTGTTTTTGAGACAGGCTCTAGCTTCAAACCGACTATGGAGCCGATGATGACCTCTAACTTTTGATCCTTCCTGAGTGTTGAAACTATAGGCCTGTGTCACCATGGGTGGCTTTTGGAGTACTAGGGATGAAATATAAGGTTTTGTGCATGCTAAGCAAGCTCTCTACCAACTGAGCCATATCCCCAGACCCTTAGTCTCAAGTCTTAAGCAGGTAAACTGAGGCTCACAGACGATAAAAAAATTGCTCAAATTCTCACAGCAGAAAAGAAAGCAAAGATCGACTGTGGAGCCCGGAGTCCTCCTGTTCAGTGTGCCTGGCTGTCTAAATGCATTCTCACTGGCTCCCCGGGATATAATTTTGGTTATCTGGAATGTTTAAACAGACCCCATAAATATTTCAACAAACCATCCACATCAGATTTTGGGCGTCTGCATCCTCAGTTACAGCATCTGGTCCCAGAAACTCATATTTTCTTATTTACTTGCTTGGAGGGCCGGGAAAAGGAAGATGCACAAGGCTCAGAGAGCAAATATCAGTTTTCACTTTTGCAAAACAACCTGGCTGGTGCCTCCAGGGTAGGGAGGTGCCTTCTGCTGAGATGTGGGAAGAGGAAGGGAAAGGGAAAGAAGGTCTTTTGCAAGTGTGTAGGGCGCCAACAAAGCCACTCTTCCTCCCTCCAGGCAGGAGGGAGTCCCCATGGAGGGGGCAACACTGTGTTCACCTGCTACACCCTCCCACCCCCCACTGTCCGCCTAGAGTACATCCCCCACTCATGCCCAGTGACTGGGGTACCCCTGGGGTGCAAACTGTTGAGCTGAGGCTGTGCTTTGTCAGATTGTCACTCTGCAGTGTGCAACAGCGGCCCTCAGTCTGACTTCCCCTGCATTTTACGCGCAGCTTTTCACTTCATTCTCAAAAATTTTCGTGTGTGCATATATGCTTCTGTGTGTGAGTGTGTGTGCACGGAGGCTAGAAGAGCGTCCTCCTCTGTCCGAGGAGGTCTCAGTGAGACAGGGACTCTCTGTGAACACTGGACTTGCATTTTCTCAGCTAGGATGGTCAGCAAGCCTCAACGATCCCTCGCTCTTGCTTGCCTTGAGCTGAGGTTATAGGCTATGTGTGGGACTCCCGGCTCCCCATGTGTGGGACTCCCAGCTCCCTATGTGTGGGACTCCCAGCTCCCCATGTGTGGGACTCCCAGCTCCCTATGTGTGGGACTCCCAGCTCCCCATGTGTGGGACTCCCAGCTCCCCATGTGTGGGACTCCCAGCTCCCCATGTGTGGGACTCCCAGCTCCCTATGTGTGGGACTCCCAGCTCCCCATGTGTGGGACTCCCAGCTCCCTATGTGTAGGATTCCTGGCTTGTTATGTGGCTGCTGGGTCTGAACGCTGCTTCTTATAATTGTGCAGCAAGTGCTCTTAACCACAGAGTCATCTCTTTAGCCCCTTGACTCTGTACAGACAGAAGTTGGATGGTTCTGCCCATTGATAGATGTGTGACCATCACCACCAACAGGGCATAGCCTGCTAGTGTTGATCCTAAAACAGATGCCACCCTATAAACTTATCATAGTTAAATGGGACCACATAAGTACATGGGCAAATTAAAATCACATCAGGAAAAACAGACTTAAGAATTTACTGGACACCAGACCAAGGGAATGGTGTGACATCTTCACTTGGATCTCATAAAGAGGAGGACACCTAACATTGTGACAGTGATGCCCCCATCAACCGGTCAGCTGACCACACCATGTATCAGCGGAACAGCAGGCAGAGAACTCCCCACTATTCCAGGCTTCGGCTCAACCTTGTCCCCACTGTTATCTCAGCCTATTGCTGAATTACGGTTGTCAGCCCACCGGCCGGGCGTCCCTCACTGCTCACAGCACATCTCAACAGCCTGGACCTGGCCCCGCCCTTCACACCTAGCCTCCACAGCCCACACCTTTTGCTTCTGCAGTTTGACTCAGTTCTTTGCAAAGGTGTGAGCCTGAGGCTTAACTAGTCAGAGGTGCCTGCAGAAGACCTCCATCACGGTTCATCCAGCCTCCTTGCTGTGAGAGTCTCCCTTTGCATCAATCATCACTTCCTTCTGTCCTCTTTGGGGTTTCTTGAATGCAGCTGGGGCCTCTTTGATCCCCCCCACACACACACACACATGAGAGCGAGAGGGGGGGGGAGGCAGGGTAGAATTACTATGTGATCTGTAAGTTGAGGGTTCATATTAGTAATTAAGATTTAAAGGAAGGAATCTGCATCGTCTCAGCCAACCAAGGGAAACCAGTGTAAGTGGCAAGCTGCAGCCAACAAAAACTACGTAGCTGGTGAACTCACTGTTAGTCGGTACATTCTGACATTGGGGGAAGGCAACTGTGTCTATGCTCTGACAGACCGAGAGGATTGATGTCCAGGCTGACGGTGCTGGACATCCTGCTCGGTGACACTGTAGACGTGACAGTCAGCATCTTCCCAAGGCTTGCTCCGCACCTGCTGCTTCTCTCCCCTCGGCACTCTTTCCTCAGATTCTCCCAGGTGGTTCATTGCTGTCGCTCAGGGCTCAGCATAGCTGTTACCTCCTGGACAGGTGCTCTCTGACCCACACCCAAAGCAGCTCGTCCGGTCGTGTGCCCCTCACCACCGCCACGCTGGTCAGCCCTCTCCTCTGGATGCAATGGCCTTAGGGTTGCCTGCTCTTCCTCTCTCAGCGTAAGGAAGAGATGAACTGTTACTTCTCCTCAATCCTTGACTCCTGCCCTGGCCAATGATTCCCTCTGCTTCCCTCTCTCTAGAAAAACCGAGAAGACGGGGAACCACAGCTGGCTGGAATCACCAGGCTCTCCAGGAGAATCTGGGCGGCAAGAATTCAAAGATATGGGCCAGTGAGCCGGTTCAGTAGGTAGAGGTGCTTTCGGCCAAGCCTGAGGACCAGAGGTTGATCCCTGGGACTCACATGGCAGAAGAGAATCTGCAAGTTATCTTATGACCTCCACGTGTATGCTTGCATGTACACACACACACACACACACACACACACACACTCTCTCTCTCTCTCTCTCTCTCTCTCTCTCTCTCTCTCTCTCTCTCTCTATCTATCTATGGTGGCTCACACCTTTAATCCCAGCCCTCGGGAGGCAGAGGCAGGTGGAACTACATGAGTTCAAGGCCAACCTGGTCTACAGTGTGAGTTCCAGCACAGCCTGGAACCCTGTCTCTAAAAACCAAAAAATAAAAAATAAAAATAAAAATAAAAGAAAAGAAAGAAAAGAAAAATAAAGGAGAGAGAGAGAGAGAGAGAGAGAGAGAGAGAGAGAGAGAGAGAGAGAAAGAATCCTGAAATTCAACCTAAAACCTGAAAGTCAACCCAAAACTTAGGCTAATCAAGACTTCGGTCATGGACCCTCTTGCCGCCTCCCCGTCTCCCCCAACTTCCCACTGTTCTTGAATCCCGACCTGAAGAGGTGGCAAGTGGTTCTGGACACCTAGCTTGGGGAGAAAGGAGGAAAGAGTGCAGGCAGTCTCCCTGCTTGCAAACGCTGTGCCTGGGAAAGGCACCTTTCCCAAGGTGGCCTCTTCTCTGAAAGCCAGAGCCCTGGGAGGAGACCGAGGCAGGGAAGGCGCTCTGTGCGGCGCTGGTGCCTGGCTCCTGTCACCTACTGGGTCTGCCTTAGAAGCCTGGGGGTCTCTTCCGGAGAACCCCTAGTCCTTTGTCCTTTGGCTCTGCTTGCAATGGAAACAAGCCCACCACGCCGGTGGCCTTCCAGCAGAGGAGTTCGTTAAAAAACTATTTGAAGTACAGTTTGCTGCGAAAGTTGAGATCCGGGCTTTTATTTTTATGAGATTTCACCCTTCTCCTCCTCTTTTTCCTCCTCCTCTTCCTCCTCCTCCATCCCTTTATTTTCTCAGAAAAGAGAATTCATCTTTTGCCAAGGGGAAAACAAAAACCGTCTGTCTTCCCAAAGAGCAGTTGGGGCTCACTGAGCTCAAGAGGCGGGTGTGGGTCGGGACGGTGGCAGAAACCTGGCTCAGAGGAGAGCTGGGTGGGCAGAGGGACACAGGTGAAAGGCAGAGTCCCAGGATGGTGCCCAGAAACGAAGCCAAGACAGGCCTACCACTCTGGCTCCACTCCTGAGGACCCTCTGGCCCAGGTCGCCTGCCTCACTTCTACAACAAACCAATCCCGTCACCGGGCAGCCTCTCCACCTAAGCCAACAATGTGATGCCCTCTCTGCCTGCCATGGTGATTGGCTGAGGTAATTCAGATTGAAGCCAATCAGCAGGTGGTAGGTATTGTGTGGGCTCAGACATTGGTGAGGTGGTATTCTAATTAGCATTGTTTTTGTTCCAAACCTGGAGACCCTCCTAACTCTCCATTTTCTACCTTGCTTATTCAGCAAGAATTAAGGGGTAAGGAGGGGCTGGAGAGATGGCTCAGAGGTTAAGAGCATGTGCTGCTCTTGCAGAGGACCTGGGTTCAGTTCCCAGCACCCACATCAAGTGGCTCACAACACCCTGTAACTCCAGTTTCAAGGGATCCAACACCCTCTTCAGGTCTCTGCAGGCACTGTGCGCACACGTGTGCGTGCACACGCACACACCCTGCCCCTGAACACATACACACACAACAGACAGACACACATAATTAAAATAAGTCAGCTAGGCATGGTAGAGGACACCTGTAGTCTCGGCACTTGGGAGGCAGAGACAGGGGAATCTGTGTGAGTTTGAGGCCAGCATGGTCTACAGATCAAGTTCCAGGAGAGCCAGGGCTGTTACACAGAGAAACCCTGTCTCAGAAAACCAAAATAATAATAATAAATACAAATAAAGAAAAGGACCAGAATTCCAAACTGAGTCCTCCTTGCTGCAGACTAAGGTCTAACCTGCAGCCCTGGGCCCAACACAAAATTCAAACCTTACTTAAAGCGTGAGACTTTCTCTTTTGTGTTTGATGTTTTGTAACTTGATTGTGTTGTAAACATCTTTAAAATGCATTTATTTATTTATTTATTTATTTATTTATTTATTTATTTATTTAATGTGTGAGAGTGTGTGTGTGTGAGGTGTGAGTGTGGGTGTATGGGAGTGTGTATGAGGTCTGAGTGTGTGTACCACACTGTGAGTGTGGCAGTCAGAAGCCAGAGGCTACCTTTTTGGGAATCTGTCCTCTCCTTCCACAGTGTGAGACCCAGAGACCAAACTTGTCAGCAGGTACCCTTCCCTGCTGGGCCATCTCGTCACCCCTGATGTATGATTCTGTTTATTTTGTGTACAGGTGTTTTGTCTGACAATTCATGTTTCTGTGTCGACAAGTTGGACACACTTGCCAGTCCTGTTACTGCCGAGCTTGACCCAGGCATGCGTAGGGACCCAGACGGGGAGCCAGGTCCCAAACAGGAGCAGTGTGCCGGTGTTAGCTTAGGAGGCAGTGATGAAGGCATCGTCCTTCTACGTGTCTCTGGTTTTTTGTTTGATTGACTTTGGCTTTAGAAGTTCCATTTGTTTGCTGCTTTTGCTGCTGCTGCTGCTGGGTCACTCGGCAAAGCTAGCCTGGAACCCACTCTATTGTCCAGGCTAGCCTCAAACTCACAGAAATCCTTCCTTGTCAAATTCCCAAGTGCTGAGATTGCAGATGTGAGCCACACTGTGCCAGACTTTTAATTCTGCGGTTTCAAAGACACACTTCAGTCACCAAAAAATACAGTTAAAAATGATTAGCTCTGCAAATGTACTTTAACTCCCACCCCCACCCCCCACCTCAGCCCCGCCCCCACCCTACCCTACCCCACACCTGCAGGGAAAAGACGCTGTCAAAGCCCAAAGGAGCAAGCCTGCACTCTCTCTACCACACCGCATCGCACTTCTGCGTGCTGTCCCCTTGGGGTTTCCCTGGGAACAGAGAAGCAATGTCCTATAGAAAGCTAAAAACCCGATAAAGCTGAGCTGCTGAAGCTGCATCATAGAGAATCCAAATAGCAGACAGGAGAGGGAGAAAGAGAGAGACGGAAGACGGAAGAGAAATCACGTGTGTGTCAGTGAGGGGGAGAGAGAGCCTAGATGTGAGCTCTCCAGGCGGAGAGAAAGAGAGATGGGGCGGGGCTTGGGGTTATCATTTAAGTTCCTGGATCCAGATGTGTCTGAAAGTGGATCTACCTCCTGGTCTTTGTGGGAGCCAGAGAACTACCAGTTTTATTTAAGTCAGTTTGAGTTGAATTTCAGTCAAAATTAAAAAAAAAACAAAAGAACTCAATTACAATATGAAATAGGTCATGTTCCCAACACATAGAAATAATAAATATTTGTGAGGTTGGAAATGCTAACTGGCCAAATTTCACCCTTACTTTGAGATTGAATTATCATACTGCACCTCATAAATATGCATAAATATTATAGGCCTATTAAAAGAATCTTTAAAAGGTCATGAATTTTCATATACTTGTCTGTTGTTTTTTCCAGTTACTTAGAAAATGAGGTTTAACCAGTTTTATAACAAAAACACATTTTTAGAGATAGCCAGCTTCCTTGCCTTTGAAGCAGCTGGCTCTGGGCTCCTTCCCCAAAGGCTGGAAGTATTTAGAAACCAGCTCTCTAGTGCAGAACTGTTCCCTGACCTCTATGCCCCGCAGGGCCTCTCGGGCCTCAGTTTCTCTCTCTGCAGCAGGAAAGCGTGGTTCCCCAGGAGAGGTGGGTAGCACCCGAGGCTCAGGAAAGCTCCTGGGTCAGGGTTAATTAAAGTGTAGAGCAAGTCTCAGATGAAAGCAGCTTGCGGGAGGCTTTAACAGCCTCATAAAGAATTTCCCTTCAATTACAGGATGATTTTCTTCTCACGGCATTTCCAACCATCACCAAGCTGTTTCCTGGGCCGCTTTCCATGCGGCTGGACCTGTCTTTCTGGAATTGCTGCATTTTTTTTCTCCCTCTTAGACACTTGTAGGGAAGGCGGTAGGGATGAAAGGAGGGGACGGTGAGGATATGAGAAATGACGGGGGTGAGGGATCTGAGAGGCTGCTGGAATGGCTTAGCAAGCAGGTGCCCCAGCAGCCCGAAGGCCTGCTGAGGCCCCATGCAAAAGGAAGTCTCCTTCCTTCTGCCTCTTGCTGCCCCTTATCCTTCACACAACACACACATACATGCATGCACGCACGCATGCACGCATGCACGCATGCACGCATGCACATGCACACTTCACCCGATTAACCAGGCTAGCCAACACCTCCTGCCTCTACCTCAACTAGCCAGTTCTTCAGCCCTCCACACTTTCCCCCATCAGTCTGCCCCACAACCCATTCTCCACATTCCCAGCATCCCTTGCTCTCAGAGCAAGAGGCCCAGTACTCTTAACCCTACATCCATTTCACAACTCCAGTCTCTCTTCCCTCCTGCCCCTGAGCCCTGGAAAGGTGACGGCAGCCTGCTGCTGGGCTGCAAGGCTCAGCGTATGGTGAATAAATGGTTAATACTCAGAGACTAATCTTGACAAGTTCACTGAATGTTCAAGACTCCCCATAGTCTCAGGGCTTCTGGTTTTACTGGGTAGGAGATATGTTGTGTCTCCAGTATGTGAAGGAACACTCCTATGTTTTTAAGTATTTTCTTCATGAGACAGGGTGCTCCTGCTGCATAGCCCAGGCTGGCCTCAGATTCCTCAGCCTCCTGCCACAGCCTCGAATGCTGGGATTCCAGAGACAGACCGTGGCCAGTGCATTAGCTGCTGCTCTCACTCCTGCAACAAAACAGACAACCAAAGGGAATTGAGGAAAGAAGGGTATAATCTCGGTCCAGTTCCAGAGTTCAGTCCATCATGGAAGGGAAGGTACAGCATTCAGAGCATGAGGCAGCGGGGCACACTCTGTCAGGAAGCAGAGAGGAAGGAACGCGGGCCCTCAGCCGGCTCCCTCCTCTTTATGTGACCTGGGAGCTCTGCCCACGGCCTGATGTTGCCCACACTTAGGCTCATCCTCCCCATTCTAAATTAACCTAATCCAGAAAACCCCTCCCAGACACAGGTTTATCTCCAAGGCGATTCAAGATCCTGTTGAGTTGACCAGCTTTCGTCCCCCGTTTTAAATGCAATTGTGCAAAGACGTAAAGCTGTTCTGAGCCTGTGGCTTGCAGACAGAAGGTAGGTGGCCAGATGTGACCCATGACATATTGTCTGCTGACCCTTCAGGATGTGCGTGTGGGAGAGACTCCTTCATCAGCTTCGTTCTCCTTTCTTCTGGGATAGAACCTCTTTCTTCCTCTCTGGAATGAAGACTGTATCCCTCGGCTTGGACTGTAGCTCAGTTGGTAGAGTGACCACAGCCTAGCATGAACACAGCCTTGGATTCGATCCTAAACATCACATAAATTGCATGTAGTAGCACATGCCTGTAATCCCAGCACTCAGGAGGTAGAGGGAGGAGGATCGGGAGTTCAAGGCCATCCTTAGTTTTGTAGTAAATTCAAGGTCAGCCTGTGCTACATGAGACTCTCATCTAAAAATTTTTTCAATATTTAGTTTATGTGTACATGTTCTGCCTGCATATGCGTGCACCACATACATTCAGTGCCCTGGGAGGCCAGAAGAGGACATTGCATCTCCTGGAATTAGAGGTACTATAGTTGTGAGCCACCACATGGGTGCTAGGAACTGAGCCTGGGTCTTCTGGAAAAGCTCTAAGCACTCTTAACTGCTGGGCCAGCTCTCCAGTTCCCCATCTAACAATTGAAAGACTGTCCCCAGGCTCCCTTGAAGCTAGGCTCCATGACCAATGATGAACCACTGACCGGGTGACTCTTCACCTTACAAGATGCAAATAAAACTTGTGGAAGCCTCCCTCAAAAGGCAGCAAGTGCTCATCTTTTCCTCATTTCTGTCTCAGTCCTTTCTTCTTCCTGGGGCCAGAATGCGCATGTGATGGCTGGAGCTCCAGAAGCCGTGCAAACCCAAGAGAACCTTGGAAACGGGAACCTGTGCAGCCTAACAAAGTGGACACACCAGCGCCGCACCCTAAGATTCTGACCCTCAGATCATGTGAAAGGCTTGTACTATGGAAGCCTTCCTGGCTCAGGGGCTTGACACTTCCATCCTAATGTGGCAGTGGGGAGGAGAGGACATCACAGGAAGTAAGAAACTGCTTTGCTGTTCACAGCTTTGTGAAAACGAGACTAGGCAGCCAGCTCTGATGTGGGGACCACTTGGTGGTTCACAACCTTTAAAAGAAAACAGCAGCAGCCAGCTCTAGCGCGGGTCCTCACACTGCTCCTGAGTGTCATGGCAGGACTCCTCAGAGCTGACCTGTGTGGGGTCCAGAAGTCAGGCGGGATTCTCATGTAGACGTCGATCTGAAGTAAACACCGTGAACTAGGGGCTGAGGAGTCTACACTAGCTGTTCGGGTTCTTAGGAAGGAGCCATCCAGATTCTCCAGATGAAATCTTAAAAAGCAGAATGACTGTCCATGTGACCTCAGCTGCTTTCTCACACGATTGCTGAGTGTGCATGTGTGTGCATGCATGTGCCTGTATTGTGTGTGTTGCTTGAACACATGTGTGCATGCATGGGTACATGTGTACAAGTGGTGCATGCTTGTGTAAAGGTATGTGGGGGTGTGTATGCATGTGTATACATAGGTATGTGTGTGTGCATGGGTACAAGTGTGCATGAGTGTGTGTGTACATGTATGTATATGTGAATGCACATATAAATGCATTCACAGACACTCCTGATGTCACTATACTCCACACCTCCATTGTTCAGTGAGCATCTCCTAAGGAGACGCTGACACATAACGACATGTTTTCTCATTATTTAGTGTAAAACATGCCATCTACATAGTACAACAACAGCGCATTGTTATCTTAATACCAATGTAATAATTCCTGTGTTATCTGCTACTACAGGCGCATCCCAGTGTCCCCAGCTGTCCCCAGCATCATCCTTCGCTCTGACTTAGCTGTCACATCGCCTCAGCCCTTCCCTATCTGGTCCTCCCTGCTGTCATTTCTGCTCCCGTCTTTTGTGACACGAACATTTTCAGGAGTCTAGCTTGGGCTTTTGTAGGACAGCTCTGCCTCCCCACCCCCACAGCAGTGTTGGTGACTGAGTCCAGGGTTTCTCCATGTTAGGCAAGTGCCCTGCGGCTGAGCTCCAGCCCAGCCCTGTGGCCCATCTTTTCATGCAGACCCGTGTTTGTTAGCAATGTGAACACGTGACGCTTTGAGGACCCTGGCAATCTTCACCAGCTCTGGGTGTTGACTGAGGGGGGAATCAAATCCTGCTAGCAGCAGGCCCGAGGAGGCCTCTGGTATTAAAGACCCTCCAGGAGCCCGGCTGTCTTCTGTTGCGTGTTTAGATGTGGGTCTGTGTGGAGGGGGGTCCATAGTAGGGAGGCTGCTCCATCTGGGCCCTCAAGGACCGGCATGGGTGACTTACCTGCCTACAGCCTGATGTCCAGTGCCCAGGAGAGCTGCGCCCAGCTGAGTCTAGCAGGCCTCGGAGAGGCTTGGAGATGAAGAGACCAAGACCTGGGAACGGAGAGGTGTCTAAAGTCACACTGCTACCTACTAGCCACCGAGAATGCCCAGCATCTTCCCGGGCTTGTAGATGCGGCTGACCTTGAACTTTCTGCTCCCTTTGTGAGACTTCGCTCTACCTTGCCACCTACACTTCTTTGTCTTTGTATTTTCCTTTTAAATGACTTAAGGAGCCTGAGATGTGGCTCAGTCGTTAGCATGTTTAGCATGTGTAAGGCCTGGAGTTCTATCCCTGTACTGCATACGTGAGATGTGGGGGCAAAGTCCTGTAATTCTAGCATCATGGAGCTGGAGACATCAGAAGACCCAAGCTGCCCTTGGTTACATAGAGATTTCAAGACCAGCCTAAGAAATAGACATAGAGATATGTATCAGTGACTCGCAAAGTGTGGTACCCAGGCTGATGGAGAATTTTCTAGAAATTTGCACTATCAGGCTCTTCCCCAGACTTGTGAATCCACCCAACAACCTGCTCCTCTCTGAGTCTCCAGGTGATTCTGACAAAGGCTGTATCCAGGAATCCTAAGGGATATAGCAACTTAAGTAACATTTGGCAGGTTTGGGAGCCAGCCCTCCCTGAGCAGAGGGACGAGAGCCCTGTGCCTCAGTTTCTCTATCTTTCAACTGGAAAGGCCTGGGCAAAAGCCTTGCGTGAGATGCACCTGCCAAGATTTACCACTGCCCTGTGGCACCCAGAATGCTTCGAAAAATTAACCCATTACTGTCATCAGTGGCAAGAAGGGCAGGACAGGTGTGTGAGCAAGAGAGGCACAGCTATTTACCCAGCAGACCCCTGTGCTGTCTCCCTGTTCACAATGAGCCTGCCACACTTCTTCAGAAAATTCTAGTAAAATTAAACTACTGTTTAAGAGGGAAAAACAAACTGCAGTATATATGCACAAGACTGTGTATTAAAATTTCTATTTATCTAGGCCTGTGAGATGGTTTAGTGTGTAAAGGGGCTTGCTGCCAAAGCTGACAACCTGAGTTCGATCCCTAGGCATCCACATGAAGGGACAGAACCGACTCCAGCAAGTTGTTCTCTGACCTCCAATACCTTGTGCTATGGGATGCACACCTACACACATGCACACAATAAATAAAAAATAAATAAATGAAAATGTATGTGATTGATTTTTTTTGTTTGTTTGTAACAGGATGCTTCTGAGTAGTCCTGGCTGTCCTGGACTTCACTTTGTGAACCAGGCTGGCCTTGAACTCAGAGAGATCCACCTGCCTCTGCCTCCTGAGTTCTGTAATTAAAGGCATGCACCAATCACCACCTGGCTGTGATTGATTTTTAAAGTCAACTTATTTGAATGTGTTTACTGTGTGTGTGTTTGCATAGGAATCTCTGTACCAGGCATGGTGGTTCACTGCCTTTAATCCCAGTACTCAGGAGGCAGAGGCAGACTGATCTCTGAGTTCCCGGCCAGCCTGGTCTACAGAGTGAGACCCTGCCTCAAAATCAGCAGTCAAACAAAAATGCCCACAGAAATGAAAATCTCTGCTTCCATGCACCTTTCAGCGGGAGTGCTGGTACCTGCAGTCTCTGGATGGTTCTCCCCTCCCTCCTGTGGTTCTGTACTGTCTGACGCTTGCTGTCTTGGTGTTGTTTATGATAGTCACGGGTGTCAAGTACACCTCAGCCTTTGGCAGTTGGAGCGAGCTATTTCATCCCCAGGGGACTCCTGCTCGATCCTCGATATTTTTCTCATTCTCACCGGCTGATATCACTAGTAAGACCAAGGATACAATTTAGCATCCTTCAGCACCCAGGACCTCCTCCCCCACAGCATGACCCCTACCTATGCACGTGCCAGCGTAGGTGGCGACATCATGGGTGACAAACACGTCACCCCCTTACAGAAAAAAGCCATGACACCATTTCTGGGGGGCAGTCCCTGGCTGCTTTGTCCCATCGGGCTCATTCCACGTCCCCAGCATCACAAGCCTACTGCTCTCAGGCTGGAGTGATGGCTCAGGAGTCAAGAGCACTTGCTGCTCTTACAGAGGACCCAGGTTCAATTCCGAGCACCCATGTGATGGCTCACAACCATTAGGAACTCCAGTTCCAGGGGATCCAACTGGTGTGTATGTGGTATACATATATGCATGAAGGCAAAACATTCATATACACTAAAATAAAAACAGTAAATAAATAAACAAAGTGCTAAAGTCTAATACTGGGGATATATAAAGCTCAGTTGGTAGAGTGCTTGCCTAACATGTATGAGGCCCTTGGTTTGATCCCCAGCGTCGCATACATTGGGCACTGTGGTACATGCCTGCAATCCCAGCACACTGGAGTGGAGGCAGGAGAATCAAAAGTTCAAAGTCACCCTCAGCTACACAGTTGAGTTTGAAGCCAGCCTGGGCTTCATGAGATCTTGTCTCAAACAACAACAAAATTAAGCTCTGAGAAAATTAAGCTCTCTCAAGAAATCCGTTTCCATGGCACCCTCAGCTCCCCCTACGGACCCATCCAGAAAACACAATGTGGTTTTAGCTAGGAATCCCCACGTGGGGTTTCCTCTCAGAGAGCCCCTGCCAGCTGCCCCTTTCTGGGTGGACCACAGGGGCTCGCACAAACCCACCTGATTGGCAGGCATGAAGAACTCTGCCTGGGGAGTTTTCGGAATAATAAAAGGAGAGGAAACAGGATGCAACTCCAGTGTCTCTGAGCTCAATGTGGAAATAATCATTTCTAAGAAAAACAACAAATTAAAAAAAATTAAGGAGCTTCCTGCTGCATGATTTAAGATCTGGTTTGGCTGGAATTACATCAAAAGGCATAAAATACAAACATTTCACAGTGTCTCTCCCATCTCTGTCCCACACAACACACACACACACACACACACACACACACACACACACACACACACACACACACGGCGGTGGGGGGGTGAACTCATATCAAAACTGAAAAAGAATTTCAAAGTCACCACCACTCATGCCGACTCCTGGGTGAGGGTGGAACACTGCAGGTGGGTGAGGGACTGTCCTCTCACCATTGCTACAGAAACCAGCATGGGGCACAGGCAGGGTGGCCCCTCAGAACAGAGTGCCTGAGGCAATGGGCAGCACTCGGAAATAATCTACTCCTTCACCTCCCACTTCTGCACCACAGAGCAGATGCTCGTCTCAGCCCATAATCCAGAAGAGGAAACTGAGGCACAGAGAGACCGAGTAGCCTGTCACACACCAGGCTGGAGCCAGGAACCCCATTCCAGTCACATGAGGAAGACAGAATGCAATCCCTTAATATTCCTTCCTTCTAACTCCTGAAACCGAGACTGTGCTGCCTCCCCTGCCTGACCAAAGGACTTTGGAAGGTCTTCAGAGGGGAGGTGACCCTGGGTACCCCAGGAAGCCTAATGTCATCATAAAGTAGCAACCTGGGGATGTGGCTAAAGCGCTCGCCTAGCATGTGCAAAATCCTGGGTATGATCCACTTGTGCCCCCTCACCCTTAGGAGGGCAATAAGAGGGGAGAGAGAAGTTCTAATACTGCTGAACTTTGAAGGTGGGGGATGGGGCCATGAACCAAGAGGTCTGGCTGCTTCTAGAAACTAAAAAGACAGGAGCAAGATTCTTCCAGAGCCTTGAAAGGAACACAGCCTGCCAGGCCTTGAGTATAGCCTAGAAAGATGCATCTCAGAGTCCTGACCTCGAGAACTGAAAGATACGATGCTTGTGTTGTTTCATAAGCATGTGGTGACTTTTTAATGGCAAGCAGAGGACACCGGTCCACACAACCCAGGGCTCCAGCACACAGCAGCACGGAGCATGGTGTCCCTGCCTGCCTCTGCCAATTGCTAGCTGTGGGATCATGACGAATTTTCAGTTTCCTTGGCCATAAAAGAACTCTAGGCAAGAAGCAGGAAGCCTGGACTGTTCCTGAGAGTTCATCAACACCAGGGACCTACACTGTGGAGAGACTAGGGACCACAGTACTGGGGGTTCACCTTGCTGGTTCACCCACCCATGTAGTGTGTGTGTGTGTGTGTGTGTGTGTGTGTGTGTGTGTGTGTATACAAGTCTGTGCTTGCGTGTGTAGAGGCCAGCAGCAGACAATGAGCATCTTCCTCAAATATGCTCCATCTTATTTTCTGAGACAGGGTCTCTCACTGAACCTGAAGTTTACTATTTCAGCTAGACTGGCCCGCCAGAGAATACCCAGGATTAGCCTATCTGTCGCCAACCCCAGTGCACACCCTGCACACACCACCAAGCCCCAGCCCCCCAGCCCCTATTAGTCATGATTTATTTTAAATTTTTATGTGCATTGGTGTTTTGCCTGCATGTCTGTGTGAGGGTGTCAGATCCCCTGGAACTAGAGTTACATACAGTTGTGAGCTGCTGTGTAGGTGCTGGGAATTGAACCGGGGTCCTCTGGAAGAGCAGTCGGTGCTCTTAACCGCTGAGCCATCTCTCCAACCCTATTCTTCATGTTTTAAAGAACAGTTAAAATATGAGCGGCCCTGTGGCTGGACTGAGCATAAATGGTGGTACCCTCTCATACATGGGGATCGCCTTTCTCAGCTACGGAGGCTGAGGCTGGAAGTGGCCACACACTCACTCACGCACAGCCCACGAGCATCCAAAGCAGACCTTGAAGTCAGGATCGCTGACCTCCAGTCTCAGTGCTGGGCACCCCAGGTCCAGTGGCCTTCAGTGCTCACCTCCACTGGACCTGGGCCTGGGAGTGGAGCTAGGGGTATGAACTGAGGAGGCATCTTCCCAGTAGACTCACATCTCATAGGGACAAGGAAGTAGCTATGCCCCAGTAATAAGATTCTATAAAACGGCAGACTACTCAGCATTCTATGCAACAGTTACCTTCCTGGAACATTCTATAGTGTAAAACTTGTGTTGTGTTTCAACATTACATAGAATTGAGTTCTAGACTTGGGTTATGGTGGACTGATTCCTACCCCCAAGAGTGGCTGGGGGACACTCCCAGGAAGCAAGTCCCAGAGGATGGCTCTGTATCTCCAACTTGCAGAAGCCATGAGCCACACCTTGAATGCCAGCTGCCCACCACCACCACCACTGTGATTGCCCCTAACCATGGCAGCATTCTGTTCAGGAAGTGCGTGCCTTGAGCAGGCGAAGCTGTTCAGAGTCCCCACTAAAATGAGATGTGAAGGATCCTGTTCACCTCTTCCCACGAGAGGGTGGATGCTCCCACCCTCTCGGCTTCAGGGATGAGCTCTCCTCTAGCATGGTGCATGTGCTTAACGCTCTGTCCTGAAGGAAGCCCCATCATGCATGATGGCGAATGAAGGGCTGCTGACCTGATCCTACAACCAAAATTTAGCTCTCTAAGCAAAGTGGGCTGGGCCAGAAAAATCCCGAATTGAGGTCAAGTGGAAAGACATAAAACCTGGAGCTCAGAGGTCTTGCTGGGTCCACTTGACCCTCCAGCAAGGTAGGAGCTTTCAAAGGTCTACTCAAGCGTCCCCACTCTGATAAAAGCAAAAGCCACAGTCGCTTGGTGCCACTGCTCAGGCACCGTCTCCGCAATCTGGGCTGAAAGCCGAGGCACACCGCAGTTAAAGCAAAGAGAAAAGAGTGGACCCCGCCAGGGAGCTGCCCGACCTCCCAACCTGGGCCCTGATATCCTGGAGCATGTGCCTTTGGGATTAGCTCCGAAGACCCGTGGCAGGTACCGAGTTTTCCAAAGGCTCACTGTTATGCTCGATTTTCCTGCAGGATAAAGAGAGGAACTGAACCTTTGCCCGGCCCAATCGGGAGCTCGCATGCAGATGAGGGGCGGAGCCGGAGGGATAATAGAACCCCAGGAGGTGATTGTGGCCCCGTGACGTCACGCCGACCCTCATTCACCGAATGGTTTAGGGGCCCCTCTCTGGTGCCAGGCTGGGTAGGAGGGGCAGACAGCAGTTTGAGCTTTTCAGAGGCGGTGAAGGGGGCTTCAGAAAGCCCATCCTACTTAGGCCAGAGTGAGAAGAGGTTAGGAGCGGACATGGCACACAAATGATATGACAGAGAAAATGGTGATAACAGGACCTAAAGAGCTGGCCTAGGTGTTGAAGGGTAGCTCCCGCGCCCCAGCCCCATCGGCCCCCTGTGCAGCATTTACACCAATAACACACTCCTGAACCTAACACCACCAAGTCAGTACAGTTTCCTGCAGCATGCCACACGGGGAAACTCATCAGAAGTGCAGGATCCTGGGGCCCCACCCACACCTGATGAGCTGGACCCCGATTCCACAAGGATCCCACCAGTGACTTTCGGTCATCAAAGCGTAGAGAGGAAGCAAAGGGACCCTGGGCTTGGGAGAGGAAGGAGGGGTTGATGAACCTTGGAGCCGAAAGCCAACCCACTCCAGCATATTTACACCTCCTGTGGTGTTTAATTTCTTTCCGACTTTCCTACAGATCCCGTCCGGGAGCAAAGCACAGACACTCAGGCCAGCTGATGTAAGAGCTGCTAGACACCCTTCGTTGGGGTTCAGCAATCTGCAGCTTCGCTTCTAAATAGGTCAAAACAGCTGTGTCTTGTATTTCATATTCTAGAGAAGGCCCTCTCTGTCTCTGTCTGTCTCTGTCTCTGTCTGTCTGTCTGTCTGTCTCTGTCTCTCTCTGTCTCTGTCTGTCTGTCTGTCTCTCTCTGTCTCTCTCTGTCTCTCTCTGTCTCTGTCTCTCTCTGTCTCTCTCTCTGTCTCTCTCTCTGTCTCTCTCTCTCTGTCTCTCTCTCTCTGTCTCTCTCTCTCTCTCTCTCTCTCTCTCTCTCTCTCTCTCGTTCTTGCTGTAGCCTGGGCTGGCCTCACACTCTCAATCCTTCTGACTTAGCCTTTCAAGTGCTTAGGTCACAGGCATGTGCCCTCTATCCAGCTACTTACTAGCTGAGTCGGAGAAAAAACTCTTAAGCCTCACTTTTTGGGTAGACAGAAAATACACAGGGAAGGGACTGGGGTGAGGGCGCCGGCCTTTCTGGCTGTTGGTCACGTGCAAACTTCTCTGTGGGCATATTAAAATCACAAAAGAAGGGCTTTGCAGGCGCAGCAGGGTGGGTTTCATAAACTCAGTTATCTGAGCCTCCATCAGCATGCGTAATCCGCCCCTTTATCTGGATTCTCCCAATAACATCCCTGTCCTCCAAGCCTCCAGTTAATTTTCTACCTATGCATATTATCTCGGAGCATCAGGGAGGCAGCCTGCCTGAGTGGGCTGGCCCAGGCTGGGATTTACCCCAAACATAGCAATACATTTAGCTTTCTAGAATGTGAAAGGGTCAAAGGCCAGAACGACCATCAACATGAGTTTAATTTAACAATTGTTAAAACAAAAACAAAAAAACCCAGGTGACAGAGCTGGAGAGATGGCTCAGCAGGTAAGAGTTCTGGCTGCTCTTGCAGAGGACCCTGTTTCAGTTCCGATCACCTACAAAGTGACTCACAATCACCCACAACTCTAGGTTCAGGACCTCCAATGCCTTCCTCTGGCACACATGTGGTATACATACATACATGAAGGCAAAACACTCACACACATAAAATAAATCTAAAATAACTTAAAAAACAACAACAACAACAGCTGGGCAGTTGTGGTGCAAGTCTTCAATCCCAGCATTTGGGAGGCAGAGGCAGGTGGATCTCTGAAACAGTTTGAGGCCAGCCTAGCCTACAAAGCAAGTTCCAGGACAGCCAGGACCATCCCACAGACAAACCTCAGGCAATGCCTATAATATCAGTCCCCACACATGGCCCCAGGAGTCATTATATATTATTGTCCCTGTTTTTAAAAAAGACAGGTGACCTAACAGCATTGCAAGCGTAGCTCAGTACAGCAAACATAAACAAAACATAAAGGAAGCTGGAGAGATGGCTCAGGGGTTAAGAGTATTCATTGGTCTTACAGATGACCCGAGTTTGGTTCCCAGAACACACATCGGACAGCTCACAGCACTTCAGCTCCAGAGGATCCGGTGGCCCTAGCGTTCAAGGGCACCTGAACTCATGTGTACAAACCGACACACACACACACACACACACACATACACATAATAAAAATGAGACACATCTTTCAATACGCCTTGAAAAAGCCAGGTGTGGTGGTACATGCCTTTAATACCAGCACTCGGAAGGCAGAGACAGACAGATCTCTGCGAGTTTGAGGCCAGCTCAGCTAAGTCTACATAGTGAGTTCCAGGACATCCAGGGCTATGTAGCAAAACCCTGACTCAAAATAAATAAATATAGAAGATTGAGCTGAGCATGAATTAACTCTACCTTTACAACAACAAATAATTCCACTTTAAAGACCTTGCAACGAAGTTTATGGGCTATTTTTTGGCAATACGCGTGGGGAAGCTGACTTCATGGTGGCAGACATCTTACCTACAGTCACCAAAAGCGATTAAGCCTTCTTCTATCTGTGTTGTCTGAAAGGTGAAAAATAAAACTAAATTTTTTTCTTCTGATTTTGTTTGTGTAAGGGTTTGGCACGTGTGTGGAGGACAGAGGATAACTTTTCAGAAGTCAGTTCTCGCCTCTACCTTGGTGGAGGCAGGGTCGCTCATCTCTGCGGCTGCACCCAGAGTCCAGACTCTCTGGCCCCAGTGCTTTAGGCCAGTCTCCTGTCTCCGCCTCCCACCTCCCTGTAGGCGTGCAGGGATTACAGATGCATGCCCACATCCTGCTTTTAATGTGGGTTCTGGGGACCCGACTCGGGTCATCAGGCTTGTGTGGCAAGTGATTTCCCCACTGAGGCACCTCCCCAGTCTTTGCTTTGTTTTTTGAAGAAGAGTCTTACAGTATAACTCAGACTGGTCTCAGACGAGCCATCCTCCTGCCTCCGCCTGAGAGCTGGGATTACAAGCATGCACTGCTATGCCAAGATGAGTCTCCTAATATTCTAATTTTAATTTATTTTTATTTTATTTTACTTATATTTGAATTTTCTTTTCTTTTCTTTTTTTTTTTTTTTTTTTTTTTTTTTTTTTTTTTTTTTTTTGAGATGGGGTCTCTCTGTGTAACCCTGGCTGTCCTGGAACTTGCTCTGTAGAACAGGCTGGCCTCACATTGACAGAGATCTACCTGCCTCTGCCTCCTGAGTGCTGGGATTATCAACAATACCTACATTTTAAAAAATGTACCAAGGACTAGGATATAGTGGCCACATCTTTAATCCTGGCAGTAGGGAGGCCAAGGCCAGTCTGGTCTATACGGAGAGTTCCAGAACACTCAGAGCTGCACAGAAAGGCCCTGTATCGAAACAAACGAAGGCTTGCCAAGGGATGGCTGTGGTGGTTCATGCCTGCAATCCCAGTTTCTGAGAGTTGGAGAGAAGAGAACTGCTGTAAATTCAAAGCCAGCCTGGGCTTAAGAGTGAAAACCTGCTGGGCGGTGGTGGTGCACATTTTTAATCCCAGCTCTCAGGAGGCAGAGGCAGGCAGATCTCTGTGGGATCGAGGCCAGCCTGGTCTACAGAGCGAGTTCCAGGACAGTCAGGACTGTTATACAGAGAAACCTTGTCTCGGAAAACCAAGAAAAAAAAAAGAGTGAAAACTTGTCTCAAAACAATATGATACAACAAACCAAACTGTCAGAGCATTAAGCCGTACCCGTATGAAATTGCAAATATCGGGCTGCCTTGATGGTAAAAAGTGGTGGCAGTTTCATATTGCTCAACATAACACACGTCTAGGATTCATGAATTATTTATTACTTACAAATAAGTATTTTAATTATAAACAAAAATATGCATTGTTAAGTTATGCGTGTATATGGGCAGGAGTGGTGAATGTGACTGCCCCGTCAGAGGATGATGAGCTCACACCCCTTGTACTAGGTTCAGGAAGACCTGGGTTCAGTTCCCAGCACACACATCAGCCAGCTCACACAAGTCCAGCCCAGGGGATGTGACGCCCACCTCAGGCTCACACAGGCACCTGCACTCCTGTGCGCAAACCCATTCATTCGCACCACACATGAATGTAATTAAAAATATTTTTTTGTTTGTTTTTGTCAAGACACGGTTTCTCTGTGTAACAACCCTGGCTGTTAACTCCGTAGACCAGGCTGGCCTTGAACTCAGAGAGATCCACGTACCTCTGCTTCTGAGTGCTATGAGTGCTAGGATTAAAGGAGTGTACCACCAAGGCCCAAGGAGAAATCCTGTCCTGAAAAAACTAAAAAGAAAGAAAAAGAAAACCCAGAATCCTGGGGTGGAAGGAATAAAAAGAGTATAACGAAAAATAGGAACGCATTCATGTTCCCGAGGGGTGGGATGTAAGAAAGACGGCTGGTAACTCGTTTAAACAGAACAATGTGTTTGACTTTCCTGTCTAGAAAACAAACCGAGAAGAGACAAAACACACCGCATCTGGGACCTTCTAATCATGTGCTCATGTTAAATTAGTGAGCGGACCTCGACTGCTTTCTGTCACAAGACCATTTCCTCTGCTCCTAAAGAAGGGAGGCTCCCTTCTTCGCCTCCTCTGCACCAAGTGGCTCCTGGGGGGGGGGGGGGGGGATTCCAGATGGCCCAATCTCTTAGCCCAGAAGTGGTCACCTGATCTGAGCTGAACCAATGAGAAGCTCTCTTGGGCCCAGGTCGGAGCTTGGGGCTGTTGCATTGCCAGCGGGGTAAGGTCAACCTCCTGCAAGCTGTCACTACTGTTCCTGGCAGGAGAACATCAATGACCCACCTCTGGTCCCAGACCATTCCAGACACCCCACAGCTCGTGGCTTGACTATCTGGCCCTGGTTGGATTTGGGGAAGTATGGGCGGATAATCACATTTGTTTTTTAAGCTGAGTCGCACAGTCACCCGATCTTCCAAATAGACAAAGGAGTGCAAGGGCATGATTTGGTCCCTAAATCCTACATGAGAACTTCATGGTACAGAGAAGAAAAGTGGGTGGTCCACACGGTTTTGGAACCCCTGACAAACCGCAAAAAAATGTTTCCGTTCATAAACGCGTCCTTCAAATGATGTAACCCTGCATCTGGCTCTTCCCACGCCTGTGATTCAGAGTGCAGCATTTTACACTTATTTACTGGGGGCAGGGGGCACGTGCCATAGAGCGTGTGTGGAGATCAGAGGACAACTTGTGGGAGGTGCTTTGGGTTTTGTTTTGTTTTGCTTTTTGTTTTTCCCCTTCCTTCCACCTTGAGAGTCCTGGGAATCGAACTGAGGTCGTTAGACTTGGCAGCAAGCGCCCTTACTAGCTGAACCATCTCGCCAGCAGCCTTTAAAGCACCTTTAGAAAGCCAGGAATATTTGGCCGTTTGTTCAAAGCCAAGGGGGGAAGTCAGCTGTCGTAGAGAACAATATAAACTTTAAATTTAGCTATAAAAATAGCTAGAGGAAGAATCAAGTTCTTAGTTCCCTGTTTGCTTGTTTGCTCAGTAGGAAAGTTCCGCCTACAGTGGAGGAAGCCACAGATAGCTTTTAAACCTAAATGTGTTTCTCAGACGCACTTAACGTATCCATAAGTACTCCACAGCTGTCCAGGTAACTTCTTTCATCCCCAGACTTCAGAAATGGAAAATGAGAGACCTCTCCATGGTGTGAGGAGTGGTTCAAATCTGGATGATTTCAGCCTGCGAGACCAACTTAAGTTCCCTTCTAAATCCTCCCTCCCTCTCTCCCCGTTCTTCCCTCCCTCCCTCTCCCCTCCTCCACTTCTCCCTCTTACCCTCTCCCTCACCTCCTGGTTCTCACTTTGCAGCCCTGGCTGGCCTGGAGTTCACAAGGGCTGGAATTAATACCCAGCATCTTTTTGGGGTTACAGCACTTGGGACAGGCTATTCCTTTCTTTGAAGAAACCACGTATTGTGGAAAGAGGATTAAAAATAAATAAACAAGACATTTGACTCCAGACACACTTCAGCTGATAGGAAATCCCATCTCTCTCCTTGCATCAAATGCAGGCTTAAGGGCTGGCTAGATGGCTCAGCAGGTAAAGAAGCTTGCCATCAAGACGGACAGCCTGAGTTTGATCTCAAGGACCCACATGGTAGAAAGAACCAACTCCTAAAAGTTGTCCTTTGACCTCCATATACGCCAAGGCACATGTATGCCCACACATGAATAATAAAACCTAATTTTTTTTTTTTGAGATTTTATTTTTGTTGGATTTTTGTTGTTGTTGTTGTTGTGTTTTTTCCTGAGACAGGGTTTCTCTGTGTAGCCCTGGCTGTCCTGGAACTCTCTCTGTAGACCAGGCTGGTCTCGAACTCATAGACATCCACCTGCCTCTGCCTCCTGAGTGCTGGGATTAAAGGTGCACCACCACCGCCTGGCTATTTCTTTAAGCATCACAAGATTGTATCCTGCGTCCCTGTAGACTAGTGACCAAGTCAAGCTAAGAAACATTGACAAGGAATCTGGAAGGAAGAAAGGAAACTGTACAGCGGAAAACCCAGGCTCAGCCAGGTGACTGAGGTCAAGTGGTGAACCCCAGGTGTGCTGTGAGAAGGTGGGGCCTGGCCTTCCCAGACCCCCAACCCAGTCTCTGTGTGAGAACAATACAGGGAAACTCAGGGCTGAGAGCAGACTACAGACACCCAGCCAGGTCCTTAAGTCACCAAGTTCACCAGAAACTAATGGAGTCTGAGAACCAGTCACAGCCAAGAGGAGTGGAAATGTCACATGAGATCTGTGATATTACTGTTAATTGCCAACTGGACAGAATCTGGAATCAGTAGAAGGAGGGCCTGTGGGCATGTCTGTGAGGGTTATATTGACTATGACCATTGATGTAGCAAGACCTGTCTTTTCTTTAGCTCAAGGACAAATTTTATTCGAGTTTAAAAGGAAAATTCCCAGGGCAGGCAAGTTTAAAAGAAAAAGCCCAGCAGCAGAATAATTCAAAGCAGCAGGCTGTCTCAGTGTGGTTGGGGGCCACGCTGCTGCAGGAAGACCCATCTAAACTGTGTGTGGTACCATTCTCTGACTGGGACCCTGGATTATATTAGAGAGATCTGAGCAGCAGGTACCCATCACTCTCTGCTCCCTGACTGTGGACATTGCTGCCAGCTGCTTCACACTCCTGATGCTCTGACTGCCCTGCCATGATGGACTGTAACCCTGAATGGTGAGCCCCAAACTCTTCTCCTGCCTGCCAATTCCCAAATAACATTCAGAGGCCAAATATTACTTATAAATGCTCAGCCAATAGCACAGGCTTGTTACTATGGGTTACAATTAAATTAACCCATAATTCTTATCTATGTTTAGCCACATGGCTTGGTACCTTTTCTCAGTATGGTATTCTCATCTTGCTTATCTGTGTTTTGCCAGCAACTCCTCTGACTTCACCCTAATGTGAGAAATCCACGGAGTCTATTTAATGAGCAAAGGAATTTATTTGGGGGATAATTCATAACTATGGGAGATATATCATAGCTGAGCTATGCTCCATGCTGATTTGCCTGGTCTAAGATTTCAGCATCTAATACCATGAGGTATTAGACAGCCTCATACATACATCCCAGGTCTTAAGGGTCCCGAGCGGCCACACCTCAGGGGCAGGTACTTCAGGGCCATAAGCAGGTGTAACAGTTTACCTCCTACCTTACTAGGGGCAGTGCTTCAAGGTCAGAGCTAGAACAGCTGCCACTACATCTGCCCTTCCTCATCTCATCATTCTCAGTCTGGCTTTCCTGTCTAACTGTATTCTGTTCACCTATTAGCCAATCAGCTTATTTATTAAACCAATCACAGTGACATATATTCACACACTGTAAAGGAATATTCCACAGCATTTCCTTTTTGTCTAAATAAAAAAGGAAGGTTTTAACTTTAACATAGTAAGATTATATACACCAAAAACAGTTATCAAGAATTATAGTTATACTACCTAGTCTATTTGTATTTGGCAAAATTAGAGAAAATACTCCATTAACTATCCTATCTTGGTGAGTCCAAAGTGTTGTACCTAATTCACTTTCCATCCTAACTTGCATTACCAACCCAAAACTATCTTTTTATGTCTCTCAACCTTATACACTTTACACCTCTTTTGTAAGTGTCTTTTCTGAATTTTGCAACAAGGAAAACTATAACTCTCTAGTCTTCAACTCCATCAGAGACCTGAGAAGGGTATAATGTTACCTGAGTAACAAGAAGTGCAGAGCAAACAACTTCCAAAATTAAGAAATGACAGAAATACCTGGCTGCCTGGCCAGTCACTCAAGGTTCCTCTGTAATGTTGGGGCATCCATCCCTGGCCTACAGGCCTAGAATATATGACAGACTTATCTGTGAAGTAGAGTTTTTGAAGGACTGTTGGGCCTTGTCTTAGCAAAGTTTGGTAGTCACTTTCTTTTGTGTTCTGCTGGTCCAGTTAGGACAGTAACTGTCAGCAATTGAGGCAAGGGCAGTTTCTTTGCGCACATGGCTAGCTTTTGCCATAGAGAAAGCAAACTCCATATGAAATTTCTTCGATGCCCATCATCTTCTCTGAAGTAGATTGGTGCTGCCAGAAGCAGATGTGTCTCACTGTCATGAAAAGCCTTAGGTTATTAAACATATTAAATGCCATATTCTGTAGGTCTTTGAAGTATTTGAAGACCATCTAACTATATCTGTGTATGACCTTGAAAACATACCTAACATGACTATAAGTTTGACTGTTATAGATGACTATTAATCTGTATTTCTTAGTTATAAATTTTATTTTAAAATGAGCTGCATAAGCACAATATCTTAAACAAGAGTAGAAATATACATATAGTATAACAAAATTAATTTTAAATTTGTATCAGTAAACTAAAATCCATATCAATGTAAAATATTTTGATATTAACAGTTGTTTTTGGATTAAAGTAGATTCACTGATCTACCGTTTCCCCCCATCATTTCTATATTATATTCCCTTTTCTTCTTTTAGAAAGAGGTCTTTGAATTTAACTCTTTTGTTTAGCCTGTTTTTGACTATGACCAATAACAATTTGTAACCAATCCCCTAAACAAAGACAAATATTCATAATCTATATTGGAGGAATGTGGGCACAGTTCTCTAGACTACTTCCTGCTGATTGAGGGTGCTGGTAATCTTTGGGGGACCCTGAAAAAATTTAGGATTGTGGTCAAGTCGTGACTACAGTATTCTGTGAGGCTGGACCATCTCAGTAAGCAGCCTTGAAGCTGTTTGAGATACCAGATCACCTGGGCCATTTTATTGGTGTCTGGTCCCCTTGCTCTGAAAATACATAAACTTCTAAAGGTAGCATACATATCTACATTAATACAATTATATATCAGGAATTCTGGAAGAACTCCTTTCAGCACTGAGCTAGCCTGTGAGGAACTTGAGTGCTGAGCGGCTACTGCAGGCTCTGGCCCCCTTTCAGTCTGAGGGAGGGAAGAGTTTTGTTGTTGTTTTGTTTTTTGCACTCTTGGGACACTTAAGAGTCCAGGAGGAGAATTGACCAGGGAGATGGGACAGTCTCTGAAGTACATGGCATGTTGGTACCAGGTTAAAAAGGAGGGCTATGCTGGTAGCAATTAATCCACTTGGGGTTCTGGGTGGCAAGATGTGGGGCAGAGCCTGATAAGTGCCTGGAATGGGAGAAAGTACAGGCTGTAGCCTGGCATCAAGCTGGCTCTCTTTGGACCTTGGGTTCCTTCTGCTTCCAAAAGGCCATACTTAGGACAAGCCTCTGCATGCTCAATGGACAACCCTGCTTCTGCTTCATCCAGGGAGCATGAATCAGACACCAGCAGCTCTGATTTATTTTATACAGAACAGGATCCCATGATGATGGGCAAAGTCTCACTGAGGAAAGCAGATGAAGGAATTAACCATTCCAAGATTTCAGACAACTTAAACATGCCCGACTTCCTGCATACAGGCCAGGCTGGTGTCACCTCCTGAGCTCACTCCAGGGAGAGGTGTGCTAGCCTCTGAGGATTGGACTGGGGCTGTTCAGGCCATGGACACATGCAGCAGCCTCTTCCTCTCTCACCTCACAGCTGCTGACAGATAACAGAAGGATGTTTAGAGGCACCCTAAGCACTCAGATTGCATATCCTACAGGACAGACACACACGTCACCTAGAACATTGATCCTTTCTCTGCCGCAGAGGTAGACAGCCTCAGTGCAGGTGCTCACTATGGGATAATCATCAACTACGTGGCTCGCGACCTTCACACTCTCTCTGAGACCTGGACAAGAGGATCCCTGCTTGGTCTTGTAGGCCTGAACTCTCTTTAGAATCCTATGGCCTTAAAAACTCTCCTAATAAATCTCTTACTCAAAAAGACAGCCTGCCTCACTCTCCCTCTTGAACCCCAAAATCTAAGACCTTATAGTCTGTTCTACTTAGCTTTAACTGTCAACTTGACACAGCCTAGAGTCACCACAGAAGGGAGTCTCGATTTTGGCGTTTCCCAAGTCAGATTGTCCTGTGGACATGTCTGTGGAATTGTCTGAACTGTTAAGTGATGTAGGAGACCCAGCCAACTGTGGGTGGTGCCATCCCCTAAGCAGCTGATAGTAGGCTGCATAAGAAAGCTAGCCAAGGGGCTAAAGAAATAGCTTAGCAGTTAAGAGCATGAGCTGCTCTTCCAGAGGACTCTGGTTCAGTTCCTAGCACCCACATTGTATCTTACAACCCTCTGTAACTCCAGTTCCAGGGGATCCAACATCCTCCTTGTGCCTTCTCGGGTACAAGGCACACAAGCAGCACACAGACACATATGAAGGCAAAACACTCATACACACAAAATAAAATAAATAGATACATTTCAACTTTTTGTTTTATTTATTTTAAGGTGTATGGGTGTTTGCCTGCACGTATGCCTGTTCATTACATGCTTGCTTGGCACCTGCAGAAGCCAGGAGAGAGTATTGGATCTTCTGGAACTAGAGCTACAGATGGTATGAGCTGCCATGTGGGTGCTGAGAATTGAACCTGAGTCCTCTGGAAGAGCGGCCAGTGCTCTTAACCACTGAACCATCTCTCCAGGCCCCAAAAGCAACTTTTGAAAAAGAGAAAGCCAGCCAGCAATGAGCCAGAGAGCAAGCCAGGAGCAGCTTTCTTTCTGCTTTGAAGCTCCTGGTTGAGTTCCCGTCCTCCCCTTAGTGATGAACTGTGACCTGAAGTGTAAGCCAGATAAGCCCTTTCCTCCCTGAGCTATGTGCAGCCAGTGTTTTACCACCACAATAGAGTGAAAACAGAACACGCTACACACCTGGCCTAGAACTCATATAGACCAGGCCAGTCTCAAACTTAAAGGATCCCCCTGCCTCAGGTCTCTATTCTCAAAGCCCATCCAGGTGTTAGAAATGTGACGTCCCACTTCCTGTTTTTCCCATCCGAGTTACCTTGGCTTTGAAACAAGGACACATACTCTCACAGCCAAGCCCACAGACGTCAGGTGGTTGCTAGCTGGCCTGGCATCCAGTTGATACAGTGCTTGCTTATCATTCAGGAAACGCTGGGTTTTGGCACAGTGGTGCATAAACTGGGCATGGTGGTGCATTTCTGTAATCCTGGAACTCAGGAGCTGGAGGCAGGAGGATAAGGAACCTGAGCCTTGTGAGACCCTGTCTCAAAAAACAAAAGAAAAAATAAAGAAAAAAGAAAAAGAAAATGAAAAGAGAAAAAAAAAGAAAGAAGAACCCCAACTTAAATCATGACCCCTCTTCAGTCTGAGAGAGGTGACCTGTATATAAGGAGCCAATGAGTTGGGTGACAGTGGTGCACAACTTTGGTCCCAGCACTTGGGAGGCAGAGGCAGGTGGATCTCTATGAGTTCAAGGCTAGCCTGGTCTACAGAACTAGTTCTAGGACAGTCAAGGCTACACAGAAAAACCCTGTCTCAAAACAAAACAAAAAACCAAAACAACAAAAAAGGGAAGCCATCCGAATGCTCCTCCAGGTCCAGCTCAGCCCAGGGCACAGGAGAAGGTCTCCCTTCCACACCCATGGCCTGTGGGCAGAATGTGACGAGGATCCTGACAAGCAGCTGGACAGGCAAGGGCTCCCAGCCCAGCTAGAGTGTTCGTGTCTCTCTAGGGTGAGGCCTGTGGTCCACTGGGTCTCAACAGTGGCTAATTCTTGCATACATACATCACTAGGGGGAGGGGAGTTTGGGGTTGTCACAACTAGGGAAGGATGGATCAGTGGTTCCTCACGAATAGAGGATGCAGAACGTCCTCCCAGTTCACAGGATGGTCCCCAGCAAGACGAATTATCCAGACAAAAGTTGAGTCTTGTCTGGAAAGTCCTGCTTTGGCCATCCACGATGGATCATAGAGACAGGAGAAAAAAACTTGAACAGCCAGTTTTCCACAGAGCCAGACCTCAGGGAGCCACAGCCACAGCTGGCCACCCACCATGGCCTTGCATGTACCAAAGGACTTTAGCATGTCAGTTCAGGGGACATTGTGGTGTGTTCATTAAGAATGTCCAGGGACGCCAGGCGGTGGTGGTGCATGCCTTAATCCTAGCACTCGGGAGGCAGAGCCAGGTGGATCTCTGTGAGTTCGAGGCCAGCCTGGTCTACAGAGATCCAGGACAGGCTCCAAAGTTACAAAGAGAAACCCTGTCTCAAAAAACCAAAAAAAAAAAAAAAAAAAAAAGATTTATTTGCCAGGCGGTGGTGGCACCAGGCAGATTTCTGTGAGTTTGAGGCCAGCCTGGGCTACCAAGTAAGTTCCGGGAAAGGCACAAAGCTACACAGAGAAACCCTGTCTCAAAAAACCAAGAAAAAAAAAAAGAATGTCCAGGGACACATCTAAGAGAACAACGCCTCAGAGTGGTCTGTGTGACAAGGGCTTACTCTTTCCCAGAGCAGGAATCTCAGATAGTAACGGTGTCACGGATGGCATTGACAGAGATCCCTTCATCCTCCCAGCTTTCCACCTGTCACAGGCGGCTGCCTTGCCCTTCTGTGTTTCACTCAACAACGTCTTAAAAAAAAAGTGGGCTAGTGAGATGACTCAGTTTCCACCAAGCCTTATAACCTGAGTTCAATCCCTGAGACCCCATGGTCAAAGAAGAAAGACTCCTGTAAATTATCCTCTGACCTCCACACACATGCTGTAGTACATGCATACCTACACACATACATACATACACAAGCACATACATGCACACCCCCACACACACATACACAAGCACATACATGCCATGGTACATGCATACCCACACACATACACAAGCACAGACATGCCATAGTACATGCATACCCACACACATACACAAGCACAGACATGCCATGGTACATGCATACCCACACACATACACAAGCACATACATGTCATGGTACATGCATACCCACACACATACACAAGCACATACATGCCATGGTACATGCATACCCACACACATACATACATACACAAGCACATACATGTCATAGCATATGCATACCCCCACACACACATAAACAAGCACATACAGAGTAAATAAATAAATGTAAAATAAAACAAATAACAATAAACCAAGTCAGGCATAGTGGACCACATCTGTAATCCTGGGACATGGGCGGTTGAGGCAGGAGGATTCTTCATACAAGACTAGTCTGAGTTACATAGTGATACCATGTCTCAAAAACCCAGAAGCCAATCAACCAAACTCCTCAGCAGAGAAGGGCAACCGACCTCTTAGGATCCTCTCCCCCATTGCCAGAGAGGAAAGTCTGCAGACCCTGCCATCAACTGCTCTTTGTGTGCCACTGGATAGGGCTTGACACATGGAATTCTGGAGAAAGTGGGTTTTGGCATTCGTCACTTCTGCAATAAGGAGGCTCTGTTGACATGAAATAAGAGAGAGAGGCCCTGGTGGATTTGTGAAATGCCCACTAGCTCTCTGTCACTCTTTCCACTATGAGGTGGAGTCTCTGTGCCCTCTCGTGGAATCTGGGGGGCATGTTGCTGCTCTCACAGACAGAGGAAGATGTAGATGATACTCATGACTCAGAATCTACCTGGGGCTGTGACAGGCCCCAAGTGTCTGCTCAATGCTTTCCATCCTTGGGAAAGCCATACGAGGAGTCTCACTACCCTTTGAGAGGACACGAATATGCATTGCCCACTGCAGTCAGGCTCCTAAACACCCCCACCAAAATGCTGCCCGTGAGTAGAGTACCCTGGTGCCTTCAGGCCAGGCCACCTGCCAAATGGTACCATTGGTGACCTCAAATGATGCCACATGAGCGGACGAGTCACCCAGTTAAGCCTTGTTCAAACTGTTGCCCCGAAGAGTTCATCTAATATGACAGCTTTGGTTTTAGGTCCCTATATTTGGGGACACATTGCTTCAACAGGTACTTGCATCACTGACCAATAGGTGGCCAGTGGGAGCTGAGCTCACTCAACACTAACATGGCAATCCCTAGCAACTCTGGGAGATGGAAGAGAGGCAAAGAGCCTTTCCAGGACTTGACTGATCCTAGCGGGATAGGGATATAGGACTGAAATGACGGGCTTTCATTCGTCCCTTGTTCTGAGATCCATGGACAAGTTACACAAGTTCTGATAGCCCTGCACTACCAGAAAGGTGAATGAGGAGCTGGAGAGATGGCTCAGTGGTTAAGAGCTCTGGCTGCTCTTGTAGAGGACCCAGGTTAAGTCCCCAGCATCTCCAAGGTAGCCTGCAACTTTCTGTAACTCCAGTTCCAGGGGACTCTATGTTCTCTTTTGGCCTCCACAGGCATTATACACATGGTACACAAACATAGAAGGCAAACCACCACACGTATAAGATTTTAAAAGAGAGTAAGTCTGTTTTTAAAAGTGAAGGAATGCTTTGAGTAGCTTGAGCGGTGAATTGGGATCAACAATTTATAGTATTTCAAGTTAGGGTACAAGGAAGAGTGTGTAAAGACAGGATAATGGTGGATCCCCAGTGGTCCCTACATGGGTCAATGGTGTCTTATGAGGCTCCTGTACTTACCACATTTTACAGAGTTTTATGTAAGTGATGAAGACGAAGTCTTGAGATTAGGTCAGCCTGGATCCGGAGCCTTACCCCTTCCACGTGGCCTGGAAGCACAAGGGTGCAGTTCTGCCTGCTTGGCACCCCTCAAAGGCCTCCTGATTTTCTTAGAGAATGTGGTCAATCAGTTACCAAAAAAAAACCACGTTCCAAATCTTCAAGCTTCCCTGGATACCCATTCCCTTGCAGTGCGACTTAACAGCCCATCCTTTGAACTCACTGCAATCCTCCTGCCTCAGCCTCCCAAGCATTACAAGTGTGCGCCACAATGCTTAGCATGTAACCTAAAATGTACTCCCAGAGCTGAGGGGGTACAAACATCCAGGGCTCAATGGTAGCAAGCTTGCCTGTCAAGTGTGAGGCGCAATCTGAGGGATCAAGGGAGGAAAGGGAGGTAGGCCAGGAGGGCAGGAAGGGAGAGAAAGAGGAAGAAAGGAGGGTGGGGGAGGGGGCAGTTGGCATGCACATCCATAGAGGTTCTGTCATGGTGCAAAGGTGTGAATCCATAAACGAGCTCACACCTTCCTTCCTCAGGCTTGGGGGCATGTGTGGTAGAGATGCTGATGGTGGTGACAGCTGTGTCCCCTGCCCACCTTTAAGACATCCTTTCAGGTGTCACTGTGATAAAGGGGACTTTGCTTTCCAGCCAGTCACAGAACCCACTAAGGTCTGACCCTCAACTACCACTTTCGGAGAGGCTTTGTCCCACATGACCCTGGTGTGTCAGCAATGACATCAGGAGGAGGTGCAGAGTCTCCAGCTTCCCAGTGTGTCAGAGGTGGGCACACTCTTGTGGGACACAGGCGGTTCCAGCGATGGCCCTAATCTTGGACTTTTCTCTCCTTCATGCTCCCCGGACCTAGCAGAGCCTCTCTAGACCACCAGCTCACATCTTTGTCCACTTACAACCCAGCAGAGAGAACTCAAGACCTGAAATCAGTGCAGTCACACCCAGCACATGCGCAGTGACCTGGACGGTTCATCCCAGGGCAAGGGGATTCATCTCCCCTGGCTCAAAGCTCCTGCCGGTCCCTGAAGCAGGCCCACCTGCTCCTTATGTCAGTCTCTGCATGTAGTGTCCTCAAAGCCTAGAAAGCCAAGCCCGACTCTTCCTCCCTGCTCTGAGCTGGTCTGAGCTCTGAGAGGCACTGCTTCGGGAAGTCACGCTTGGTGCCCCACCCCTCCAGCTCACACCTATTTCTTTGCTGTGAATCCAATTTCCGACTCAGCTCTGAGAATGTTGATTGCATGAGAGCCAGCACCCAGCAGGCTAGAGCAGTCAGGCATGCATCTGGTTCCTGCAGCTTCGTGAATGAATAAATGGATGAATTCATGAATGAATCATAGATGGAGACCTAGCCTGCCTTTTTCTAAATCCTAAACCAGAATGGGCTACATTTACAACAGGCACCCCAACATTTCGCAAATCTGTGTGTGACCTTTGGGAAAAAGCAAGGAGGTGAAATTTAATCTTTCTGAGGAGTTGAAAGTCTTGCCCTGGAATTTTTAAAAGTAAATTTGGGTGTTTTGGTTAAGAAAGCATGACGGAGAATAAGAGCCTAACATCTGTTCCCAACAAGATCAGTTTACTCCCATCCCCTCAAAAACTGACAAGTCAGTAAGTAGGATGCCATGACTCATGGGGAAAGAGAGGGCAATTGAGCAAGAAAGACAGAGAGAAAGAAACCCAGAGAAGGAGGGGAGAGAGACAGAGATGGAGATGGAGGGGAGAAATGGGGAAGAGAAGGAGGAATGAGTGACAGAGCTGGAAAGAGAGGAGAGGAGGAGAGGAAGAAGAAAGATAGGAAAGAGACAGGGGGCGGGGATAGAGAGAAAAAGAACAAAAGTGGAGAGAGAACCAGAGAGACAGAGACACGGAGAGAAACAAAGGAATGAGAGACAAGAGATGGAAAGGAAGAGACATGAGGATTGTGGGGACAGAGAGAGAGAGAAAGATAATCAAAGAAACAGACATGAGATAAAGAGAAGGACAGAGATGTAAGCAGAGAGACAACAGCATGCTCAGACCCTCTGCCTGGCCAGCAGCTGGTCCTGAAGACTGCCGCATGCCCACCTATACCAGCTGAGCGGGCATCTTCAGCCTGAGCTTGAGGTGCCTTGTGGCAGCCAAGGCTCCAGGTCCCTGGTCTGGAATATCTGCACGCTGCTACAGTGCCAGTCTCTGCCTGGGGATTTGTGGGATACTGTCATGTCCAGGTGAGAGGGAGTTGCCCATAGACAAGCCAACATCTGCCCCAACCACTGCTAGGCTCTTAGATTACAAACAAAACCATCACAGCATGTCTTTCAAGCCAGCCACCTCCTACAGCACGCAGACACGTGGCTGAGACTCTGCCCTGATCTACTCTGTAACCGTGTGGGAAAGAACTCAGCATACCCAGCAGAACAGGGCTCTGTGCCTGGCATCCCCACAGTCAGCATTTGCTCAATACCTGGTCTTCTAGAAGGTTTCAGACTGCCACACCCAGGTCATTCACTATTTCACTCACTCAGATGTCTGGAGGATGACCTAACACATTCTGGGACTATTTGCTGTGGTCATCCTTGGTTAAGGAGGCTTGGGGGGCTACAGCAGGTGACCAGCTGACTCTGACATCAGATGGTGCTGGACTCTGCTCAGTTAGTCCAGAGCCATTGTTGTATATGGAGAATGCCTGGTCTGGTGGCCTCAGCCCCTGGTCCGGTGACATCCAGCTGTCCTTGAGCCTCACTTTTCTGCTTTCATTCATTTGTTCATTCATTCATTCACTACCATGTTTCAAGGCTCAGCTTGGTCAGGCCTTCCTGTCAGCACTGAAAAACTGGCATGGAAAATGCCAGGGGAGTGTGAAGATGGACAGACAAGGTCTGCATACATATAGCCAGAGGAGTGTGAAGATGATGGACAGACAAGGTCTGCATACATATAGTCAGAGGAGTGTGAAGATGGACAGACAAGGTCTGCATACATATAGTCAGAGGAGTGTGAAGATGATGGACAGACAAGGCCTGCATACATACAGTCAGAGGAGTGTGAAGATGGACAAACAAGGTCTGCATACATACAGTCAGAGGAGTGTGAAGATGGACAAACAAGATCTGCATACATACAGTCAGGGGAGTGTGAAGATGGACAGACAAGGTCTGTATACATACAGTCAGAGGAGTGTGAAGATGGACAAACAAGGTCTGCATACATACAGTCAGAGGAGTGTGAAGATGGACAAACAAGATCTGCATACATACAGTCAGAGGAGTGTGAAGATGGACAGACAAGGTCTGCATACATACAGTCAGAGGAGTGTGAAGATGGACAGACAAGGTCTGCATACATACAGTCAGAGGAGTGTGAAGATGGACAGACAAGGTCTGCATACATACAGTCAGAGGAGTGTGAAGATGATGGACGGACAAGGTCTGTATACATACAGTTATTGGATGACGAAGCAAGTGAATAGAAAAACTCTAGCAGGGCAGGCGACAGAGAGAGCTTTGGGGGTGACAAAGATATCTCCCAGCAGGTGATATTAAGGGAGACCCAGAGGAGTGTGGGGGTTAGCCAGGGGCTTGGGGGTGGGGGCAGCAGGCACAGCAAGGTATGACCCTGCAGGGGCCCAGGCCCCAGGCTCAGTGTGTCTGACAGGTACCAGGCAAGAGGGAAAGACATTGATTGTGTCATGTTCATCAAGGATACATGAGGTTTGTGTGTGGAGTGGGGTGGGGCGGGGGTAGTCACAAGAACAGGGCCAAGGGATTCAGAAGTAAGGAGAGACACTTTCTCTTTCTGTATGTCAGGATGTCTGTGACTTATCTGGCTACCCAGGTTCCTGCTGCTGGGACTGTCTGTGTCATGTTGACCTCTTTTAGAGTGGACAAGGTCCTCTCAGTAGGGTGGTCACATGGTCCCTCATGGAGACCAGGACACCTCATTCTCCAGTAACTGTTCTGTGCCCCCACACCCCCAAACCAGCACCAGCACCAGTCTTCTCTACTCTCTCCACTCTCGTTCTCTTCCTAACCACACTTTGTAGCCTTGGGCCTGAGATGAGCCCAAAGAGACCATTTTCTCCTTAAAAGAGGAACAAGGAAAGCAGAGGCAGAATTGAACCTTTATCAATTTTGATGATGTCCACAGCTTTTCTTCTCTTGTAGAAACAAAAGCAAAATCTGGTCCCCAACATAACACATATCCCAGTTTCCATTCTGAGGTCAGCACATCCTTAAAGTGTATAGACTGATTTAATTCTGTAGTTGGAGGAATGTTAATCTGAGTATTTCATTGTTGTAATAGATCACAGCTCCATAAATTCATAGCTATGTTAGCCACATATGGTTTTAATTTTCCTCTCTGTCCTTCTGGCCCTATACATTTGACCCATCTTGTGCTCTGTTTCACTTGAGATAATGTTCCAATCCCTAACAGCTGAACATTTACCTCCTGAAGAGGACAATTTGGATGCCAAGATTCTGGTGCAATTATTGTTACATCCGCACCTGTGTCTACAAGACCCTTAATGAGAATGTCATTTATTTGTATTTTTAACTTTGGTCTTTGTTCATTTATAGAAGTTTGCCAAAAAATTTGCTTTATGGTTTCTCCTGAATTTCCTGTTCTCTCTGCTACAGCTGTTCTATCACCCTGAGCAGCATGGTTTATTACAATAGGCATTTGGTTATTTAATTGCTCTGAGAAGGAGTTTCTTCTATGATGGCAGGAAAGGACTGAACTGCATTTGCCATGGGGGCCTTTAAGATGCCCCTCAGGGAGTTTCCTGCGGGCAAAGGATTAGCTTGTCTGTCCCTGGTAGATCTACATTCATTAGTCCAATGTTTACTTTTACCACACCTTCTGCATAATCCAGAAGGGAGGGGCATTCTGTTGCCATTGTTCCTTGAAGAAACATTGTTTCTAGGAATGACCTGTTTACAGTCCCTTTATAGGTGACCTTGTTAACCCATCTGACATTATTTTTCTTCAAACCTCTGGAAATCACCTCTCCTATCTACATATCACCACGGTCATGAGATTCAATATTAATTGTGTCCCTGATCCAATCCTCCAAGGGTGCTGATCTATCCTTTAATGGCCTGATTACCCTTTTGCATGCTGCATTAGCATTCTCAAAAGCTGAAGATTCAATTATTATCTGTCTAGCTTCTGAATTTGGTGTCAAACTATTACTGCTGAAGACAGCCTGATAAGCAGTCAACATGCTGATGAAGAATGTTCTGTGTGAGCCAGTCTGGCCAAGTGAAAGAGAAGATTAAAGACTTACATGAGTGGACTCACAAACTACATCCTCCAGGAGCTGACTCCTTTGTAGTGCTCTCCTTTGGGTCTCTCTTAGGCCCCTGACTCCTCCTACCCCCCCCTTTTCCTGTCTCCTTGAGTCTCTTTCCTTCTTGGACTCAGGGATTCCACTAAAGCCTTAGGACCTGACCTACCTTGGCAAGGCAGAGTGGGGTAGTCGACCTTCCAATGTTGTTTGTTCACAGTTTGACAAGGTCTTGGCAGCAGGTGAAGTGTGGGGCAGTTCTCTACCAAGGTGTCGGTGTTGCCACACTTGAATCTGGTCCCAGGTGGAGTCTCTTTGTGCCACACAATCATGATTGTTCTCTATCTCTGCAGGTTCTTTCCAGAGAAAACTGGCAAAGTTACACAGTGGTCTATAAACCAGACACTTGTGACAAAATTTCCCTGGGTCTCCTACTATCATCCACCTGCCTGCCTCCTCACCTTCAACCTTTGACGGGCCTACTTCCCAGCCCTCCTGGAACCCCTACAACATCCCAATTCAACTTAAAGAAGTCAGATGATAACTAAAATTAGCCCCTATCATCAGCAAAAGGTTGGGATGTTAAGTCCCAATCCCACCCCAATTGCAGTGCCACTGACAATGTCCTAAATGACAGTCTCTGTTCAGCTCAGCCTAGACTCTTGACAAGTTCAACAGAGGATTACTGATGTATACACTCAGCACTCCTCAGAAACCTGTGAAATGGGTTTCTGCCTGCTAGGAAGACTTATCACTCTCTTATCTTCCCCTATCTCAGCAAATGAGGCATCTAGGTCCATATTAGCACATACTCATAACATATCAAAGCTCCATGCTGGCTCCTGGTCTTGTCTGACTCACAAACCTCCTCATCACTACTTTAAACTTCCAGGCTCTTCTGGCTTGCACAGCTCCCCCACTTCTTTAAAATGGGCAAGACTTTCCCCACCATTCTGCTATCCTCTCTGCCTCCCAGGCGGTAGTCATGGCAGCTTTGGACTCCTCCAAATGCTTTTTGCTTCTCCTTGCCCCGAAAAGGTAACCGTGGCAACTTTGAACTCCCCAAATAAGCCTTCTTTCCACCTGTGGAGTGGCCTGGTTCAGGGTTTTACTGCTCCCTCCCTTACACTTACATGTGTGTAGATGTAACCAACTGTCTTATTAAATAAGAAACACAGAACCAATGCAAAGAAGAAAGCCAAGAGGTCAGAGCAATAGCTAAGAGCTAAAAACCTTACCCTTCCTCTTGCAGTGGTCCTACCTCTCTGAAAGAGACCTACTTCCTGTGTCTTTCTTTTTTAATAGAGTTTCTGTTCTGCCTTCTCATTGGTTGTAAACCCAACCACATGAACTCCTAGTCACTGCCTGTCTGTACAGACCTCCAGGTCTTCTATGGTTGGTATTGAGATTAAAGGCGTGTGTCTCCAATGCTGGCTGTATCCTTGAACACACAGAGATCTACCTAGCTCTGCCTACCAAGTGCTGGGATTAAAGGTGTGCACCACCACTGCCCAGCTTTCCTACGGCTTGCTAATAGCTCTGATCCCCGGGCGACTTTATTTGTTAACATACAAATAAAATCACATTTCAGTACAAATAAAATATCATTATATATGTGTGTCTGAGTAGGTGTGCACATGTGAATGAAGGCACCTGTGGAGACCAGAGGTGTTGAACACATGGAGCTGAAATGACACCAGTTGTGAGTCACCTTGTGTGGGTGCCAGGAATCGAACATCCATCCTCTACAGTTGCAAGAAGTACTCTTAACCAATCTTTCTGACCCCACACTCTCTGGATTTTTATAACTGGGGATAGGATGCTAATCTCTGTCTTATAGTCTTCTTAGCCTTCACCTAAATCTGAGGTTAAGATAGACCAAATTCTAACAAGTACACAAAGATCCAACAGTATCAGATAAATGACATTCTTAAGTTTTCTAATGTCAGAAGGTGATATGCAACTATTTCTGTGTATAGACTTTCTTGCATTTCCCCCAGGTCTTTAGTAGACAAATGCTGTACAAAGCACTAATTACTCTTTAAACTGAGCTCATATCTACCCACTGTACATTTTAGGAACCAAGAAACTGACAGGTCTCCTGTTTCACCATCTTCATGAACCTTTACTGTTGATTAGTTAATAGATAATGGGAAGAGAACAGAAAAATTTGAAGTTAATCCTAGGTATCTACCTGCTGTGAGCCACAAGAATATATTATAGAGATTCAGCTGTATATAATAAAGCTATACCTAGAAAGATCAAGGAATTATTCTAGAGCAAAGCCATTTATCAGGGACTATTTGGTGTTATTCAGCTTTTAATATATCAGCTGTCTTCTGCTATGAAATTCTTGTGTACTCATATACTACTAGGCCATATGGCAAACAGTTAAGTTTCTCAGACCTTCTGCTGATCCACTAGGTAACACCCCTGTGGAGCCTAGGAGACAGGTGGACTGTAGATGTATAGCTTTGTTTCTTATACAAATGAAGCTCAGACTTTCTTTCCCTGGGTTGGCCAAATGATATTCCAGAGCATTTGACTCAGAACAAAGGACTTTTGCAGATCCAGGTATGAGTGAAGGGGAGGCAGAATTCCTGGTCAGAGAGTCACATGGCCAGAGAAAAGGAACAAGGCAGATCTTTTGTAGAGAATAAGGATTGGGTCAGGTCAAGAGAGCAAGAAGAAAAGAAATGAGCATGGATGGAGAAACTGAAGACGAAGATGAGATTGAAAGCATAGGAGCTTACTAAAATTATGAGAGGACAGAAAAAGAAGGGACAGAGAGGAACTGAGTGTCAGGACAGAACTGAAGCTGTATAGGTAGAATTTTGTCTTAGAGAAATGAAGTAAATGGACAAAAAAGCATGGTGTAAATAGATTTTTCTCACTCAGATAATCCCCTGCTAGATGTAGCATCTTCTCCAGTACTTTGGGAAGAATCTTCTCAGGGCAGGCCCCTGGGAAAATTCTGATATCTACTTTTTGCATTTTATATCTGTCTGTCTATCTATCTATCTATCTATCTATCTATCTATCTATCTATCTATCTATCTATCTATCGATATAGTCTCCCTACTTAGCCCAGACTGGCCTACAACTTTCTATGTAGACCCCAAATGGCGCTAGAAAAAACTGGGCACTTAATGTGGAAAAGTGAACTAGATCTTTATCTCTCTGCCTTTGTAAAAATCAACTCCAAATGGACCAACTACCTTGATATAAGACCTGATACTCTGAAATTTCTATTGGAAAAGTAGGGAAAACTCACCAAGGTAAAGACATAGGTTAGAACTTTGTGAATTAAACTCCATTTGTCCAGGAAATATGACCAACCATCGATAAATGAGTTGTCATAAATGTCACCATTTGAACTAGTCTGGATATTATCAAAAGATGAGAAAGACACTTGCCTGTGTGTGAACTGGAGACCCTTGCATATTTTTGGCAGAGCAAACATTGATACAACTATCACGAGACACAATGTGGAGATTGCTCAAAATGTGAAACCATGTCTGCCCTGTGATCCAGCCATCCCAACATTCTGGACATAACAAAGGAAAGGAGGTCAGGATGCCAAAGAGACCTCTGTACTGCCCCGTGTGTCCAAGGCCTATTCATGACAGCCAGGCTATGAAGTCAACCAGCATGCAGCAAGGGGTGAACTGATACAGCACAGTCCAGGACCCCTCACGAAACCAAAACCAGTCCTTCCAGATGGCCCATGCTGGCTGTGTCTCCACAGGAAGAGAAGCGAGCTGCTTTTTGAGTTTCTTCTGACAGAGATTTGGTTGCAGGGGACCAGGGCTCCTGTCATTTTGGAGCCTCTCAGTCTCTAGTTCACATGACAGCACAGAGCATCCCTTGTCCCTTGAGGGAAACTCTGTCCCCTCAACAGGATACGAACGGCAGGGCAGAAATACAACCTGATGACGGAACCAGATTACAGGATACACCAAGGCAGTGCCTTGTGATTAGGAGTCAGGGCCCTTGTGAGTATTTCCACACCAAATTATAAGGATCCTTTTGATGATGCTGAGATGGGACAACTGCAGAGAAAGCTGGGAGTATTTCAAAATGAATCAAAACCTAATCCTTTAACAATGTGTCTACCAACACCCACGTGTCTTTTGAAGAAGAATGTAATTAGGTCTTAACCTGTCACCACAGTACCCAGGATTCTGAACGGGAGTATCTGGAATTGTAGGTCAACCTAGGCTACACAGCAAGACCCTGTCTCAGAAAAAGAAAGGGGAGAAGGATACTGAGACTTGTGGTCAACTTGAGTCACCCTGAAGGACATTATGCTACGAAAACTTACCCTTAAAAGAGAGAAATGCTGCGTATGAGGAGCCTAAACAAAATTCTCCATTAGTGATAGCAGCAGGATGGAGAGATGTTTCCAGGATGTAGACGAGGCAGTATGTAGGAGGAAGAGGGCAGAGATCTGAGGCACAGAATGAAGGCCCAAATGCATCGTGGAGAATTAGTGCTGCTCTCACCCCAGGGAGAAATGGTGCATTCAGAAGACAGGCATGCTGACCAATTCCACTGTCAGAATGTTTACGTAGATACAAATCAGGATACCAGAGCATGTGGTTCAAATATACAAAGGAATTTATTGTAGCAAGAAAACAGTCTCTTTCTTCAGAGATATTTGTACCATATATCATTTTGTCCAGTGCCTATCTTTCTTGGTAACACTTCTGCAGAGCAATCCTATGCCCAGCTCTCTGAGCATATCCTTGATGGGTGATCTTCACCTGGATACACAAGGCATAAAGTCATCAGTCACTCAGCTCTCACTATCTAGGACCTTTTCTTAGGGACTGTCTTCATGGTTCAGTTCTCTAGGTATTGGTTGATGTCACTCTGTAAAAGGGGCCCCACTATAAACAGCCCTCAAATTACTGTCACTGTTCTCTAGGTCTGTCCCTTGCAGCCGGCAGTCTTTCTGATGGAGAAGTGGTGTCCCTGTCTAGGTGACCAAGGAAACAGTAACAACAGCTGACTCCCTACAGTAGATGGAGGGGACTTGAGCAGCACCTCACCCTCACATGGCTCCTGCCAGGACAGAGGGGCATCACCCTCAGTGAGATAAGTCTCCGAGCTGCCTCAGACACTGTTCCCCCAAAACAAGGGGCTGGTACAAGGGTCTTGGTGCTACCTGGATCAGTAGACATCTTCTCTTGTTCCTCTTAGTCCATCTGCTTGTAAGTCTCTGGCCCAACTTCTCTGTCAATCAGAAGAAGCCTCTTCCATCAAGGAGACCCGAAAACATGGCATTTTGGTAAGATTACTAAATGCTCAGTTGTCCATCACCCTGTAACCAATCATGGCTTCCCCATGGCCTGAGCAGGGGCGCATCATCACCTGTGTGTCCCTCTTCTATGCAGTGTGTTAGGGCTTGCGTGGAATCTCTTGCTCTAAGCACCATCCAGTTGAAAATGTCTCTTGCTGAGTGTAGTCCCAGGAGTCTCTTTGGTAGCCCCAGCATTGGGTCACACAGGCAGCAAAGGCACCAGTCTTTCCCAGCCTGCTGCCTGGGGACACAAAGCTTCACAGCAGCAACGTCCCTACAGGGTGTCAGAAAGAAAACAGCTGGATCTTTGTGTGAGATACTGTTGAAAATAGCATCTTGGGGTGTACTAGAGTGTGGTCTTGGGGTGTACTAGAGTGTGGGCCTAAGGAGGGGTGTGAATCAGACCCCTTAAATCCCTTTAAGTGTCTCTGAGTTATCTTAGGAGGTGGGAATATGGCAGGAGACCATGAGCCACCCAGAGGAACGCCCTCACTGTCAGACCGGGATTGCCATGGTTTTTCCATCAACAGGTTCTCATCCACAATCATGCTTGGAACCAGCTCCATCTCTGAATCCAACTGTCAGACTCTCCAGACTTCACCTTGCTTCCACTCAAAGCACAGCTGGTGGGCCTCACCTTGCACACGACTAGACACCCTGGGGCCAAGTGTGTACCATGGCATGTGCTGGCTTCACATGGCTCCTGCAAAGCAGTAGAGCAGGGTGGGAAGTGTTTGGGGTCGGGGTGGAAACAAGAACAAGCTGAGTTAGAGGAATTTTGATTTCCAGGAAGGAAATCACATGGAATATGAAATTACCTTGCTTGGAATGGGAGTCCTCTCCAGTTCAAGCAAACTCCACTAGTGTCAACTATTGGTGAAATTATTAAGGCCACTCCACGTAGTTAAAAGGGAGGTTTATTTAGTGGTGTAACTTACAAATGAAGGGATAGGTAGGTTGCAGGGTCCGGCGGTGTTCTCTGGAGAACTCTGCTCAGTCTACCTCCAGCGTCCAGGGTCCAGGAACCAAGTGAGGTGGCACATCTGGATCTCGGGTCTTCAGGGTCCTCTCTTGGCCCCACCTTGTAGGCGTGACAGTTACCGAAGCCTCAATGGGGGTTGGAACTTCCAGATCAAAGCTGGAATGGCTACCCACTACAGTCAACTGTGCACAAGGTACATTGGGAGAAGCGTGTGTGTGTGTGTGTGTGTGTGTGTGTGTGTGTGTGTGTGTCCCTGTCTGTCCAGATACCGAGTACAGAAGAGTGCATCCATATGACTCAGTTTGCAAAGCAACAAGCTGTTCACCAGTAATAGTGCTGGGGTGAGTTGTGACGGTGTCTGGATCTGGTGGGGACGGGAAACAAGCTGTCTAGTAGTTCAGGATGGTGCCGAGAGCTGCACCATAACTAATGGACTCACCTGTTCCCACACACTCTACCTTCCCAAATGAGCACAAGATGGACACTCCCTGCAAACTCGTTCCTCTGTGTCTGGCTCCAACCTGGTCAGCACTATTCACTTTGAACACATACAAACTGGTCAGGCCTCTGGGGTCATCTCTGCTTCCAGTTCTGATGTCTCCTCTAATGGCTCACAGGTACACCTGGAGACAGGTAGCTGGACCGACGATCTCTCTGTGCATGGAAAGTCCTCTGAGGCCGGTTTTCCTAATGACCACAGCACTCCATGGATCCTTGTTTAAAGGATTTCTGAGTCCCACAGAGTGCTTCACTTTACCGGCACAACTGTGGCACCACCAGCCATCATGAACCTACCTACAAGGGAGAGTCAGGAGTCTGTGAGAACTGTCTCCCAGAATCCCTTCTCAGTCCTCAGGGTCCAGGTGATCAGGGTGTGGCATGCCCCCTCCTCCCCAGTCTTCATCTGCAGACACAGGAATATTTTGCCCCTAGTTTCAGCCTGTGATATGGACACAGCTTCCCATGGCACACAGCCATCTGCACTTCCTACCTGGCTTTCTCCTGTACCTGTCTACATCCTCAGCATGCTGCTCTCCACTCTCTGGTTTCAGCCTCCAGGGAGCACAGTGCCTCCAACAGCACTTGAAACAGACACAGGAAAGGGGCCTCTTAGGAGAAATATGCAGGTCTTCTGCTTGGCTGTGCAGTGCTGGCCCTGTGCAGTGCTGGCCCTGTGCAGTGCTGGTCCTGTGCAGTGCTTGTCCTGTGTAGTGCTGGCCCTGTGCAGTGCAGTGCTGGCCCTGTGCAATGCAGTGCTGGCCCTGTGCAGTGCTGGTCCTGTGCTGTGCTGGCCCTGTGCTGTGCTGGCCCTGTGCTGTGCAGTGCTGGCCCTGTGCAGTGCTGGGCCCTGTGCTGTGCTGATCCTGTGCTGTGCTGGCCCTGTGCTGTGCTGGCCTGTGTAGTGCTGGCCCTGTGCTGTGCTGGCCCTGTGCAGTGCTGGCCCTGTGCAGTGCTGGGCCCTCAGTCTGATTCCTCCTGAGCGCCTGCCCCATTGCCCTCTTCACCAGCCCTTCTCCTCATCCTTACCCAGCCTCAGGCCACTATCCTCTGCAATCTATCTTCATCTAGGTCAAGTTTGGAGGACTACTAGTGGAAGGGAGGCAGGATGTTCCCTCTGGAATGATAGACAGAGTGTCACCAGTCCGCTAAATGTGTATGCTAAGATACTGTTAGGGAAGAGGTATGAGCCAGAGAAGTGTGCCATTTCCTCCCCACCTACTTCTTTTAGCCTGTATCTCGGTCTCCGTGACCCTCCTCATTGGCTACCGTGATTTTGCTCTTCCCCATGGGTGGTCTCTTTTGCACCGGGAGACAGTGACAGAAGCTGGGTAAGCATTTAGCAATTCTGCTCTTCAGGCCCTTCCAGCCCTGCTGTCTCTGTAGGACTCTGGACACACCCTGCACTCCTGAGGGTCTGTTTTCCTGAGGGATTGGCTTCTGTCTTCTGAGGCTTCAGGGCTTGTGTCCTCACCCTGGGCTTCTTCACTGGAATCCTAAAGACCACAGAAGTGTCCTTGCCATACACATGGGAGATGCAACATTTCCAAGTGCCCCAGTGTTTCCTGTTTTAGAACAAATCACCTTACACTGTGGCATTGATAAATCACAGCAATTGACATCTTGTAGCTCTGGAGTTTGGGGAGTCCAGATCAAGGTGTCTGGCAATGCACAGCATAACGTGGACTGCTTTCCTGGTCTCACACACAGTTTTGCTGTGAGTCGCCACACAGGAACAACTGAAGTCATGTGAAAGCCTCTTCTAGGGTAATGCACTCCATCCTGATGGTGATACCTAATGCCTATTAAGCTATGAGGAGGCCCCACCTCTTAATGATGTCTCAACAGGCATTGTGGGAACACATATACCCCACAATCTGTACCGGTTACCATTGGATGTGCCTCTCCTGCGGATGGTCCAACACATTAGCTGAAGGGCGCTGAGCAGTAGCTCAAGGGTGAGGTGGAAAGGTCTTCGGTAAGATGAGTACAAGACAGTCATAAAAGTTGTCCTGCTGAGATCAAGGAGCCCAACACACAAGGATAAGATATGTACTAGATGAGAATAGATATGGAAGTCTTAATAAATAATAGGCTGTGTGGGAAGATTCATAGAGGATGAGTTATCAGAGAGTGTATTGATTTGAGACAAGAGAGTTAAAGAATTCACATGCTTCCCAGCGAGAGTCACTGCAGCTCTTAGAGATTAATAGAGGAAAACACTCTTTTGTAGCAGCAGGTGACTGCTGCTGTCTGGTGCACCCAAGGGAGCCAGCCATGAACAGGAATCTCCATCAGCATATGCACGTTCATAGCCCCCAATTACACTTAAATCAATTCAACATATTTCACAAAGAAAGGAATCCCATGGTTTGGTTTTTGGAGACAAATTAGGAGATTTAGTATCTAAAATATTTTTTTATCTACCTAAGATATATCAAAATTTAGGCTTCTTACAAATGTAGAGAAGAGTTCCACTCATTACAAAAAGATTGTGTAGAATAGAAGCCTATCTTATATATATGATAATTAAATGCTGATTTAGCTGGGGTAAATAAAGACCAGGGTTTTCAAATGCAAAACTGATCAGAGTTTGGCTGCATGTGCCTTTAACTCCAGCACTAGAGAGGCAGAAATAGGGAGATCTTATGTGAGTTCAGGCCTAGTCTATATATTAAGTTCCAGGCTAGCCAGGGCTATATAATGGGATATGTCTGAAAGAAAGAAAGAAAGAAAGAAAGAAAGAAAGAAAGAAAGAAAGAAAGAAAGAAAGAAAGAAAGAAAGGAAAAAGTGTGTGTGTGTGTGTGTGTGTGTGTGTGTGTGTGTTGTAGAATATTCCTTTACACTGTATGAAGATATGTCACTGTGATTAGTTTAATAAAAACCTAAATGGCCAATAGCTAGGCAGGATTTTCAGGGCAGAGAGAACACTGAGAAGAAGAAAGGCAGAGTCACCAGCCAGACGCGGAAGAAGCAGGAAAGCAACATGGACCATACAGAGTAAAGGTAATAAAGCCATGAGGAAGAAAGTAAATGAATAGAAATGAATTAATTTAAGTTATTAAGAGCTATTTAAAAACAAGCCTAAGCTATTGGCCAATCTTTCATAATTAATAATAAGTCTCTGTGTTTGGGAGTTGGCAGGCAGGACAGGAAAATTCTCCTGTGTGTGTGTGTGTGTGTGTGTGTGTGTGCACGTGTGTGTGTGTGTGTGTGTGTGTGCATGTGTGTGTCCAAGTTTTACATTTGAATATAGCAAAAACAACATTTACAAGTCACTTTGCATGTATTAACTTCTATGGTTTTAGCTGTGTAAACTTTTATTTAACTTATAAGTTGTAGATCCAGGTAAACAGAATTGCTGGTAGATGGACAAAAGCTTACCTTCAGTATTCCTCGAAAATCTGTGAAATGGGTTTCTGTCAGCCAGGAATAGCTATCACTTCTCTTATCTCCCCTACCTCTGGCAAACAGGGCATCTAGCTCTCTATTACCTTATACCTGGATCATGTAGCAAAGCCCCCATGTGTGGGAGTATGCCAGAGTCCATCTCCAACCTGATTCCACCTATTGAAGGGTTCTTGGGTGGAGGAGAGAGCAGTGAGAAAATGTTAGATAGAAAGATAGAAAGTAAAAAGAGATGATAAGAAAGACCGAGACACAGGATAGCTTAGGGAGGGCCCTGGGTCAATACCCAGCTGCCCAGAGCTTTATTCAAAAGGGCTTTTTATAATACGCCAAGGGGAGAGGCAAAAGACCTCTCCCTTATAAGATCAAAGCACACCGTACAGTCAAGTGTAGACTCTTTTAAACACCTGGTAACCATGCCTATGACAAAATCATCCCATTATGCAGCCCTGTTGGGTAAAGCAAGCTCAGATTCTCTGACCTTGAATAACGTCTCACTAGGAAGCCTCTGTGGGCCACAACACCCAGTCTAGCTCCTTGTTAGCCCACAAGCCTGCCTCACTTTAAAATTCCAGACTTGCACACCTTCCTCCCTGCAACTATCTCCTCTCCTCTCCTCTTCTCCTCTCTCTCTCTCTCTCTCTCTCTCTCTCTCTCTCTGGAGCTTGAACTAACCATGAACTCTTCCCACTCACTCTTCAACTCCCTTTACCTGTCTTCTTAAGTCTCTTTCCTCCTTGGACTCAGACATTCCATTAAAGCCTTCATGTCTTGCTATAAAAGTCTTGGCCTCAGTACAAACTAGAAAATTGGTGTCAATGGCCAGAAAACAGCATGCTTGATTTCCAGATTCCCAGATTGTACCACCTTCTGCCACCACACCAGCAAATGATCCAAACCTCCCTTGTCTCCAAACTTTCTTTGCCTTCTGCTCTTGTCCCCCCCTCTGATCACCAGTTCAGTTTTATAGAGATTCAAATATCCTTTGGGTACAGATAACATTGGAATATTGACACATGCAGTTCTACTCTACTGAAAATCTGACTCTGGAGATGGGATTTGGCCTGCTCACTCTGGACCTAAGCGTGTTTGTGTAAAGGTTTCCTCCAAAGCCTCTGACCTGGGTCAGACTGGCCACCTAACTCTCTGACAGGGAAAAGAGCAAACCAGAACAACCAAGGACAAGGACACAGCTAAGATGACAATGGATTTTTCAATAGAGATTACAAATGGCACAGTATAATCACAGATGTTTAACTCTCTGAGTACTCCTCCCTATTTTTCTTGGTTTTGTTTACTATCTTTGACACTTTTGCTGAAAAGTGAACTTTATCCCAGGATTTTAAGTTCATTTGGTTTTTAAAAAATCTGTAAGATCCTAAGCAAAAAGTTAGCTTAAAATCTGTAACAAAAGGGCTGATGGTACAATCAGACAGTGGAGGCACACGCCTTTCACACCAGAACCTGGGAGGCAGCGGCAGGGGGATCTCTGTGAGTCTGAGCCCACCTTGATCTATAGAGTAAGTTACAGATCAGTCGAGGCTACCCAGAGAAATCCTGTCTCAAAAAAACAAAACAAAACAAAACAAAAACAAAAACACAAAAAATAGGGGGTAAGATGATATATGTAGGTAATCTTAATTTTCTACAGCACACAACTCTTATTTAGAAAAACAGATGTTTTTTATTTTTATTTTTTTTTTTGGTTTTTCGAGACAGGGTTTCTCTGTGTAGCTTTGCGCCTTTCCTGGAACTCACTTGGTAGCCCAGGCCGGCCTCGAACTCACAGAGATCCGCCTGGCTCTGCCTCCCAAGTGCTGGGATTAAAGGCGTGCGCCACCACCGCCCGGCCAGATTTTTTTTTTTAATTAAGGAGACAAGAGGCCTCTAAGATATTTTGGATAAGGAACAACGTATGTTTGATAAATTCCTAAGATCCACTTAAGTTAGCAGAAGCTGACTTAAAGACATGTGTCTAATCACTTATGTCTTTGCTAATTGTGTTAAGCTTTAGTTATTTTGATAAACTGAGTCATATAAAATTGTGATATTTTATAAAATACACTATAAAAGAATCAGGAAAATGAAGTTCCCAGTCTTTCCATGGACTGTATTAATGGTTTAAAGTTTATTTTGCTACTCAAGGATCTTCAATGAAAAAAATCTGAATCTTATTTAAGGTACCAACTTGTAAATTGTTAAAGATAATTAAGACATGCAAGCTACTGGTCAGTCACCTTAAAATGATCATATATTTTAATGTGCTCAGAATTATGTTTGTGATCATAATAAACACAAATGTGATTCATTTACAAGGACAAGCTTTGACCTTCTGCATGTGTTGTCATAGATAAGCCTAAAGGAAGTAACTGAAAACAAGTGAAGTTTGTTTAATGTAAAGTGATATTCAAAATCAGAGACTATAGATCAGTGTGGCCCTCGAACCCCTCAGAGAGGTCAGCTGAATATGGTGTTTAAGGTGTTTAATGGGGGAGGAGCAGGAAAGAGCTCTCCAATCGACAAAAACACCAGCTTCTGGCAGCAGCTCTGAGGCCACCAGACTCCACAGACAATGTGGCACAAACAGACTCCACCTGGGACTAGCTTCAAGTGTGGCAACACAGACACCTGGGCAGAGAACTGCCCACACTTCACCTGCTGCCAGGACCTTGCCCAAACTGCAAACAAACGGAGAACCTGAGGGTCAAATACCCAACTCTGCCTTGCCAACACAGGTCAGGTCCCTGCCCCTCTCCAAGTTTCTCCTCCACAGGAAAATTTCTCAGATCTTCTGGGCCTGGTAGCCAAAGAGTGACGCTGCCCTGGGGCCTCTGGCCCCAACAAAACCATTAAGATTACCACTGAGGAGCCTTAGCTGACTGTCTGGATGTCTGGATAGCAGGTAATTCTATGCCATTTTTAATTGAAATGGAGGCCATTTCATCTATCCTTCTGGCTCATTCCAGTAAAGTGTCCTTCTCAGATCTGCGATGGCATGTTGGGCCCCACCTTGTCCTAGGCCCTATCTGACAACTTAGCACTCACGCCACATGTTACAGCAGCAAACAGACCTCAGCTAGCTCCTCTCCAGAGGCTGCAGCAGCCTGGTTGATCCATTCACAGACAGAAAGTGATTCCACCTTAAATCCAGTCTGGCCTTACAATAACTTTGGGTGCAAAAGATGGACACGTTGCTTGCGGGTGATATAAATTTGAGAATTCTGAGGAAAGTTTAAGTTACATGAGCCTCTTAAATAAGAAAAAAAGGTTTGAAACTGAGTCTAAAACCTGTCAGCCAAAAGCTAATGTTAAATGTAAAATCAGGCCTTGCTTTTCCTAGAGCTAACAGGTTTCCTGCTTAAAAAAGAAAAGGAGTAAACTCACAAAACAGGTTTCAAGGGAGAGGTGAACTCCAAACTACCATGCTGATGTTTCCTACTGAAAGAGCCCCTTATTTCAATAAACACTCTCGATAACCAAGCACCTATGTCTCACAGCAAATGATGGGTTGTTTCCAGAATCAAAAAAAAAAAAAAAATAGAAGATTTATACAAGTTGTAAAGTTCTGAGGAAGTGACTTAAGGGATGTGAAAAATGAGACTTAAAGATGACACATATGATATTAAAAGTTCGAAGTTTAACTTATCAATCAACAGAATTCTGGTAAGTTACTAATGTAGTCTTGGTAACAGTTATAAGCACTGGATACTTAAGCTTTTTTAAAAAAATATTTAAAATTATCATAGTTAAAGGCTCAAAAAATTTAATTTCCTTTTCTAAATATAGACTTCAAAGTGTTTTCTTGTGCTAAAAACAGCTCTGTCCAAGAGGAAGGACTGTTTGTGCTTTTCCCCCCAAAACTGTCTTTCAGGTCCTTAAGCTCTTCTTCCCCTTTGATCTCTTTTCTGCCAGGAAATTCTGTCTTATTAGAGATGAATGTCCATGCCTCTATCACGATGATAACTTTTCAGACTTTTTTATTTTTTGCTGTGGCTCAAATGTGAGTCTACTCAAGCTGATAGCAGACACTTGTTGACTGCCTTCTCTCTAGTAAGGATTTCAGGGCAGATTATAGACAGTGGTCCTGCTGATACATCTGTGTAGGATAAAGTGCTAAACGGTCTTATTAATATAAAAAACCCGGAGCCAGATATTGGGGTGAAAAGCTGAGAGATCAGAAAAGCAGAAATAAGCCAACCATGTTCTTACTACTTGGAGATCCTCTGCCAAAGAGACCTACTCCCTGTTTACCTACGCCTATATGCCTCTCTGTTCTGCATCTCATTTCCTCTCTCTGCCCAGGTACATCACTTCCTCTTCCTGCCTAGCTCTATCTTCTCCTGTAGAAACAAAAGCAAAATGTCATCCCCAACATAACACACATCCTGGTTCCCATTCTGAGGTCAGCACATCCTTAAAGTATACAGGCTGGTTGAATTCTGTAGTTATTTCTATTATCCAATGTCTCTCCACAGCTGCTGTTCCTTTCTCATTAGCATTGAGAAAATTAAAGTTAGTAGAGCATTATGTAATCTATTTCTGGAGGTTTTTGTTACCCCTTTCTGTTTTTGGTTTTTGTTTTGTTTTGTTGTTTTGGTTTTTTGTTTGTTTGTTTGGTTTGGTTTTTTGAGACTGGGTTTCTCTGTGTAGTTTTGGTGCCTGTCCTGGATCTCCTTCTGTAGACCAGGCTGGCCTTGAACTCATAGAGATCCACCTGGCTCTGCCTCCCAACTACTGGGATTGAAGGTGTGCGCCCTGCCACCCGGCCCCCTTTCTGTTTATTTATCATATCCTTTAGAGCTCAATTTGGTCTTTCTATGGCTGCTTGGCCTGTAGAATTGTGTAGTAAACCTGTAATATGCTTTATATTGTAATAAGCAAATAACTGTTTCACTTTACCAGAGACATATGGTGGAGCATTGTCAGTTTTAATTTGTACAGGTATACCCATGATGGCCATAACTTCTAGCAAAGGCAAGATTATAGAATCAGCCTTTTCAGAACTCAGAGTAGTTGCCCATTGAAATCCTGAATAAGTATCAATGATGTGGTGTCCATATTTTAATTTTCCAAATTCTACAAAATGAAACACATCCACCTCCCAGATTTCATTCCTCTGAGTGCCCTTTGGGTTACATCTTGCTGCTAGTGGAGTTTGATTGTAAAAAGAACAAGTAGGACATTTCCTTACCATTTCCTTGGCTTGTTGCCAGGTTATAGAAAAATCCTTTTTTAAACCTTTACTATTGACATGATTTTCTTTATGAAATTCTGAGACTTCCAGCACATTTCCTATCAATAGTTTATCGATCTTGTCATTACCTTGTGCTAGAGGCCCTGGCAGACCCATATGAGATTGGATGTGAGTTATATATAAGGGATGATTCCTATTCCTGATTATATTTTATAACTGAATAAATAGTGAAGTTAATTCTGACTCATCAGGGATAAATTCTGCAGTTTCAATATGTAAGACCACTCTTTCAGCATACTGAGAGTCAGTAACTGTGTTGAGAGGTGCTGAAAAATTCATTAATACCGTCAGAATAGCATATAATTCCAATTTTTAAACCAAATTATAAGGACTTTGAACCACTTTACCTAAATGTTCTGATTTGTAACCTGCCTTTCCTTGTTTGTTTGCATCTGAATAAAATGTACAGGCTCCAGATATGGGTGTTTCCTGTACAATGCGAGGCAGGATCCAATCAGCTCTCTTTATAAGTTCAATTCTATTGCTTTTGGGATATTTGCTGTTAATCTCTCCCCAAAAAATTACTGCAAGCTCTTTGCCAAGTTTTACTTTCTGCCTGTAATTTGTCAATTTCATCATTAGTTAAAGGTACTACAATTTCTGCTGGGTCTATTCCTGCTAATTGACGAAGTCTCAATTTTTCTTTTAAAAATCAACTCAGAGATCTTTTCCACATAAGTTTTTAATTTTTAGTCATTTCGTAGAAATATCCATTCCAATATAATATCTTCCCTCTGCATTAAAATTCCTGTAGGAGAATGCCAGAGGGTAAAATAACCAAAATGCCATCAAGCTTTGGATCCACACGATCCACACATGCATCCTGTATTTTCTTTTCCACCAAAGCTAATTTTCTCTCAGCTTCAGCTGATAATTCTTTTGGACTATTTAAGTCCTTGTCACTCTCTAAGGGTTTGAACAAATTACTCAGTTCATCATTTTTTACCCCAACAACAGGTCATAGATAGGAAATGTCTCTGAATAATCTTTGAAAGTCATTAAGAGTCCATAATCAGTGTCTCCTAATTTGCACAGTTTGGGATTTAATTTTTTTGTAGACCTGTTTTATATCCTAAATAATTAACAGAATCTCCTCTTTGTATCTTTTCAGGAGCAATTTGTAATCCAACAAGGCAAAGTTTTCTTTACTTCTTCAAACACTCTTTGTAAAGTATCTGCATTTGAATGAGCTAGTAAAATATTGTTCATGTAATGATAAATTAAAGATTTGGGAAATTGTTTACATATTACTTTGAACAGCTGTTGTATAAAATATTGGCACAGGGTTCGGCTATTTAACATTCCCTGTGGGAGAATCCTCCATTGATATCTCTTAACCAACTGAGAATTATTATAAGTAGGCACCATGAAGGCAAATATTTCTTTTTTTCTTGTAAGGGTATTGAAAAAAACAGTTTTTTATATTGCTAACTAAAAGAGGCCATCCTTTATGTAACAGAGTACACAAAGGAATTCCAGATTGTAGAGAGCCCATTGGCTGTAATTGCTCTTATATCTGTTATTATTCTCCACTTACCAGATTTCTTTTTAATAACAAATATAGGAGAATTCCAAGGGATGGTTGATTCTTCAATATGCTGAGCATTTAACTGTTCTTGTACCAGCTGTCCTAAGGCCCATAGTTTCTCTGTTGTTAAAAGCCATTGCTGAACCCATACAGGTTTGTTTGTTAACCATTTTAAAGGCAGAGCTCTTGGTGTCTTTGAAAGATCAGCAGCTATTGTGCCCTGTTCTTATACAATCTGGATGGTAGATGATGGTTCTTTATAATACCTTCTAGTATTTTTCTCAGAAACATATATTAGTTTGTGGTTTGTTTTTGAGGTTGGAGGAATGTTAATCTAGGTAATCCATTGTTGTAATAAATTATGGACCCATAAATTTATAACTATATTAGCCACATATGGTTTTAATTTTCCTCTCTGTCATTCTGGCCCTATACATTTGACCCATCTTGTGCTCTGTTTCACTTGAGATAATATTCCAATCCATAATAGCTGATTATATACCTCCTGAAGAGGACAATTTGGATACCAAGATTCTGGTGCAACTATTATTATGTTTGCACCTGTGTCTACAAGACCCTCCATGAGAACATCATTTATTCATATTTAATTTTGGCCTTTGTTCATTTATAGAAGTTTGCCAAAAAAATTGCTTTATGGTTTCTCCTGAATGTTTTGTCCTCTCTACTATAGCTGTTATATCATCCTGAGCAATATGGTTTTTTATAATAGGCATTTGGTTATTTAATTGGTCTGGGAAGGGGTTTCTTCTATGATGGCAGGAAAGGTCTGAAGTGCATTTGCTATGGGGCCCTGCAAGAAGCCATCAAGGAGTTTCCTGATGGCAAAGGCAAAGGATTACCTTTTCTGTCCCTTGTTGATACTTTTTTTAGTCTAATGTTTGCCTCTACCACATCTTCTGCATAATCCATAAGGGAGTGGCATTCTGTTGTCATTGTTCTTTGAAGAAGTATTGTTTCTAGGAATACCCTGTTTACAGTTCCTTTTTAAGTGATCATGTTTAACATAATTAAAGTATCTGAGATTATTATTTTTCTTCAACCCTCTGGAAATCACCTCTTCTATCCAAGTATCACCATGGTCATGAGATTCAATATTAATTGTATCTCTGATCTATTCCTCCAAGAGTGTTGATCTTGCCTTTAATGACCTAATTACCCCTTTGCATGCCTCATTAGCATTCTCAAAAGCCAAAGATTCAATTATTATCTGTCTAGCTTCTGAACTTGGTATCATTTTATTTACTGCTGAAGACAGCCTTTGTAAGAAATCCATGAAGGTTTCCTCTGGGTCCTGTATAACTTTTGTAAATGACTCAATTTTCTTTCCTACTTCTTCAATTCTGTCTCATGCATTCATGGCTGCCATGCAGCATAGAATTAGGGTGTGGTCATCATATAAAGATTGTCTTTGTATATCAGCATAATCGCCTTCTCCAAGAAGTTGATTTTGGTCAATTTCTGTACCTCTAGCCCTACATCGTTGTTCTATAGTCTTAGCCTCCTCCTTCCACCTGGTTCTCCATTGTAACTGTGAATCATCCTCTAGGACAGCTGTAACCAATTCTTCCTAGTCCTGAGGGATAATTCTATTACAAGTTGATCATGAGTTTAACATATTCTTTACAAATGGAGAATGCATACCATATGAGACTATAGCTTTTTAAAATCTTTTCAAATCTAACATTCTCACAGGAGTCCAATTAGCTCATACACAGCCTGGAGCATTTGGCAGTTCCTGTAAGGTTACAGGATAGATTAAGGTTGGTTGCTTGAAAATCTTAGGCTGTTTCTCTGGAACCATGTAATTCAATGCTGAGATAGGTTCACCTTTAAATTCTTCTGTCTGAGTCTGAATATCTCTATGATCTGTTTTAACAAGTTTTTCTAAAACTTTTATCTTAGCACTCAAATTAACCAACCTTTTTAATGATAAGAGAAAAATAACCAAAAAATGCATAATTTATGTTATGTAAATCCCATCATCATTAATTATTCTCTCATTTAATTGTTCCATTTTCAGACAACCTAATGTGTTATCAGAGACCAAATTCCCTCTATTGTAAAAATGTTTCCCATTTTTTAATGTGGAAAAAAAATTCTCTTTTAGCTTTTTTCTCTCTTAAGATGTCTCATTTGACTCACCAAACTTGCCGTCAATGACAATTCAGATGTGAGGCTGACTCCTCTGCATAGAACAATAGAAACCCAAGGAGATATCAAGACAGCTACTTAGTGTGATATCAGCCTGAGATGGGGATCCACAGAGAGCCTACAACCCACTGGGAGAGAAGAAGGGAAAGATCCAGCTGTCTGGATCCAGCTGGTTAGGGACTCTGGCCCAGGCTCATGTCGGGTGAAGACTCTGTCATATCCAGCTCAGGTTCAAGCCAGGGCCTATAAGGCCACAGGCAAGTGGCTTTTTCATGAATTCATGCCACAAACATTGGGGCACCAGATGTAAGATGAATTGCTAAATGGTCTTATTAATAAAAAACCCAGAGCTAGATATTGGGGTGAAAATTCAGAGATCAGAGAAGCACAAAGAAGCCAACCTTGTTCTTACCGCTAGGAAATCCTCAGCCAGAGAGCCACTTCCTGTATCCCCACACCTATATGCCTTTCTGTGCTCTGCCTTCTTACTTCCTCTCTTCACCCAGCTACATCAATTTCCTTTTTCCACCCAACTCTATTACTTCCTGTCTATCTGTACAGACCTCCAGATCTCTAGGGTTAACTAGCATTGAGATTAAAGGTGTGTGCTACCACACCTGGCTCTGTTCCCAGCGTGGCTATGAACTCACAGAGATCCGGATGAATTTCTGCCTCCTGAATGCTAAGTTAAAGGCATATGCCACCACTGCCTGGCTTATATGTTTAATATAGTGGCTGGCTTTTTCCTCTGATCTCCAGATAAGCTTTATTGGGGTGCACAAATAAAATATCACCACATTTCTCTGTGCAACAGCCCTGGCTGTCCTGGAACTCACTTTGTAGACCAGGCTGGCCTCAAACTCACAGAGATCTGCCTACCTCTGCCTCCCGAATGCTGGGATAAAAAGTGTCTGCTACCACACCTCACTCCTTTTTTTTAATGCAAAGAGGAAAAAAAAAGACCCAAATCTCTGACCAAATAAGCATCATTTTGCTCAGATTCTGCCCCACCCCAGCACAAACTGTCCACTTTCATCCAATGCAGCTGGCCTGACCCCCAAGTCCTGTCTCCGTCCTGTCCATTCTTCCTGGTCCTGTGCAAACCTTCCCTCCAGTGTCTGAACCCCATGGCCTTGTACCACCACATCCCTGAGAAGCACACAAAGCCAGACCCCTGCAGCTGCTACTGACCCTGGGATGAAGTGGGAGACTGTGCACAAGCACTCAACGCTAGCTGACTCCCACACCGCCTTTGAGATGTGAACAAATGCCACCCATTTGTGCCTCAGGCTCATTACCTGTAAACCAAGGATCATAGTTGTGACTCTCACAAAGATAACAGACCGTACTACAGGATGGTGATTTTGTATTGTAATTGCTGCAAAGCTTGAAAACAAGGTATGTTAAGTGCCCAGCACAACATCTTGCTCAGTAATTGGCTGTTTTTATTCATAACAAAGAATGACTAAAAAAACAACCCCTAGGTGTGGCATGTGGGACACACCACTCAAATATCTCTGAGCTGCTTGTCACAGGGCCATCGGAATGGGTCCCTGCAAGGTCAGCAAGCTCCAAACAAAACATCTAACTTCCAGCCTTACATACAAGGAGGAGAGGAAGCCATAGCCATAAATGACACCCACCAAACGCTGGCATCTCATTGGCTAGGAAACAAGCATGTGGTCTGTAGCTCCAAGGGAGCCTGGGAAATAGTCTTCAATAAAGACCCTTGGTAGCTGGAGAAAGAGATCATCAGTTAAGAGTTCTTCCACTTTGAAAAAGAGTTCATTTCCGAGTTTGGTTCCCAGCACCCACATCAGACAGTTCACAATCATCTGTAACTCCAGTTCCATGAGATCTGACACTGTCTTCTGGCCTCCAGAAGCACCTGCACCCATGTAGTGTACACGCACAGATACACACATAAAAATATAAATTAATTTTAAAAATTTAATCCATGCTGGGTGTGGTGGTACACACCTTTACTCCCAGCACTTGAGAGGCAGAGGCAGGCAGATCTCCGTGAATTCAAGGCCAGCCTGCTCTACTCTACAGAGTGAGTTCCAGAATAGCCAAGGCTGTTATACAGAGAAACCCTGTCTCAAAAAACCAAAAAACGAAATAAAATAAAAAGACCTAGACAGTTGAGATGGTTCAGTGAGTACAGGTACTTGCCATGTAGTTCATTCCTGTAGCCCCTTATCAGAGGCAGGAGGATTACAAATTCAAGAACAGCCTGGTTTAATAGTGACCCACAACCTGAGTTCAATCACCAGAACACACACACACACACACACACACACACACACACACGCACGCACGCACGCACGCACGCACGCGCACACACACGCGCGCGCACACACACGCACACACTAAACAGTTTTAAAAGACACTCTAGTGTTCACATGTGAAGAAACTCACTGGCAGTACAGGTATGTGCCTTGTCTACATAGCCTCTAAGTGGAGGACTTTTGTTTGGGAAGAATAAAGGCTCCATGGACAAATCGGGTCCTACTTCCCAGAAGTTGACATCATCTCAAAAGGAACGAGGTCTTCATCTAAGAATGCAACTCGGAGGTGGGGGCTTGCCTAATCCGAGGCCTGGTGGTGGGCTCCCCCCACCACAAACAGCAGTGGGGACAGTCTTTGTAGATTTGACGCAGAATGTAGAGATGGCGCTGGTCATGGTCGTTCCTGCCTGTGACTCCATAGCAGAGGCAGGAGGATTACTGCAAGTTCAAGGACAGCCTGGTCTACAGAGTGAGCTCCAGGCCAACCAGTGCAACACAGAAAAAAAGAGAAATGGAGGCAAGGTGTGGTGGTGCCACCGCCATCCCAGTGCTCAGGAGTATGGTGAGTTTGTGGCCAGCTTGGGTCATTACAGGGTAACTCTGTATCCAACAGAAGAGGGTGGGTGGGGGTGGGTGGGAAAATTCCTGATTTATCTGTGTCCCCTACAGTCACCAGTCACATGTCTGAACATGCATGATAAGAGGGGATGAAAGCATTTTCTAGTGGTGGGGTGAAGATGAGGGCGTTGAAGGAGGGAGACATAGAAGTGTAAAGAGCCTCCCAGGGAGACTGGGGTCCCATTGACACCTCCATTTCAGCACAGCAACACTAACATCAGATGCCTGGCTTCCGGAACCTTCAGCAAGAGTTTCTGTTGTCTAGTCTCCCAGGTTCCTGTGCGAGTTTTGGGAAGAAGGCAGCCCCAGCAACCTGCTCTTCACCTCAGCAGCATGGGCGACCCACAGGCACAACCTCTGGACAGAGACCCCTGTCCTAAACACCAACCGCCACTGGTAGCAGGCAGCAGCCCAGACAGCAGTGGGGACCAGGCCCGAGGGAAGGAGGCGGAGGCCTAATTGAAGTGTGAGCTCATGGGGAGGGGTATTTATTCCAGGCCAGCCATCAGCAATCCTGAGGGGTGCCCACGCACTGAGCCAAGAGGATTGGAGCGTCCCTGCTGCCAGGGGCAAGTTCCTGGCATGTGTATGGTTCCAGCCTTCTGTTTTCTGCACAGAGCTCCCCGGCCCCCTTGCTTGTGGCTTTCTATCACATTCTGAGCCTTGCTGCCCTCCGGTCACTGACGACCTGGCTCAGAAGCCATCAGCACCCTAAGGAATGTTCTAGAACCCATCCACTCAGCTGGTGTCTTGGACATTTCCCAGTCCTCTTTGCTTCCCATCCTGCACATCTTTTGTTCCCATCACTGCCCTCCCCCTGCATCCTCCCCCTCCCCGCTCTCTGGCTTCTCATCACTTCCTGTGTCCCTGATGGCTCCTTAAGCTTTTCCTTGTGTGGATGCAGTCAGTCCCTTCCACAAGTGAATCGCATGTCTAGCCACTGTCTTGAGTTAAAGAACATCCTGTCCCCAGAATCACTGTCCAGCTAGACCTCAGAGGGTGACCTTGTTTGGAAACAGCCTTCATGGGTGTAATTAAGATGAGCTCACGCTGGACCAGAGCAAGCTCTACATGAAAGGACTGATATTCTTATATGACAAGAAGCCACATGCTGATGAAGTCAAGGAGGAGTCAGAGGCAGAAGGCTGAGAGCCGTCAGGTAAGCTAAAGAGTACTCAGACTCCCCAAAGCCATCAAGAACTGGATGAGAGCTGGGCGGTGGTGGTGCACATCTTTAATCCCAGCACTCAGGAGGCAGAGGCAAGTCTCTTGAGTTTGAGGCCAGCCAGGTCTACAGAGGGAGTTCCAGAACAGCCAGGGCTATACAGAGAAACCCTGTCATGAAACATCCCCTCAAGGAAAGAACTGGATGAGGCACAGGACTTTCCCCTAGAGCCATCAGAGGATGCGGCCGACCCCCATCTTGGGACATTGTAAAATGAGTGTCTGCTGATTTAGGACCACCTTGGGCAGACCAGGTCTCACCCTGCCAGTAGGGCACTGGGGCACCAGGAATTCAGGACAAGATAGAGCCGCCTTAGACCATGACACTCCATCAAGCTTGGGAACAGCCGAAACTCCAGCTCTGTCTCCAGCCTTCTGCTCCCTGTATGGCTCCATCTTACCACTAGTCCCTTGGTTCTGGCATGTTCTCTGCCGCCACAGACTTATCGTTTGCCTTCTCTGCCTGGAACTCTCTGCTGAGAGGCTTCTTGGAGGCAGATGAAGATGGAGACCAAGTCAGAAGTCTCCACATCTGTTCCCCTTGGCTGACAGCCAAGTGAACCTAGTGGAAGGAAGGTCAAATCCAGAAGGGAATGGGATCCCATGGTCACTGATTCTCCCAGAACCTTCCCTGTGCGCTGTTTTCTGAGTACCTAGTTGATGTTATACACGTTAGCACAGCTCACTTGAAAGGCTGGCCATATTTGGGCTTTCTGTACAGCCTACCTGTTTCAGCTCCAACTCTGAACATGGCCTGTTGGGTGTCTCCCATCTGGCACCAACACAGCCGAATTCGGTGACTTCCAGGCTCTGCATGCAGCTTTGGCTCGCTTCGCTTTCCCTGGTAAAAAGGCCCTTTGTTGCTCTCAGGAAGTGTCAAGAAACAATGGGCAGTTAATTTCATTCCTTTCCTTGGCTGGACTGGGTGGGGGAGGGGAGGAGGGGGAGGAGGGGGAGGAGGAGATTCTTCTCCAGACTCCTAGTGGGCTTGAGGAAGAAGCCATTAGAGTTCCTCTGGAATGCTAGCTCCCTGAAAGCCGAAAGATGACCTTGGTTATACCCTAGGCCCCAGGCCTGAGGTGCCAACCGCATTCCTCACAGCCATCTTGGTGGTTCCAAGCCCAGTGTCCACTCACCTCTCCCCACATCATTGCTTCCCTGGATTGCCCTGTCCATCTGCCTTGTGCCCAAGTGCTCTCGCCCAGTTCGTGGAGAACACGGAGTCCCGGAGCCTGTGAGGTCTCTGTCTCCTGGACCCATCGGAGCCAGTGACTCACAAGTCAGCCACCCTGGGCCCTGAGTCCTTTGTGCCGGTGTCAGGAGGCCCAGGTGGCCTTGAGCTGCTGGTACCTTGTCAACAGCTTGACAAGGACAGGGAGAGAAAAGCTGTCCTTTATGCCGCACTGCAGCCATTGCAGCATCCCCTGAAGCCAGACTTGGCCCACTCCTGCATTATTGCTGTTTCTCAGATCATTCATTTTTGAACTTTTGTCTTTAAATTAGCTCTGCGCGAGCCCAAGAGATGGCTGAGTAAGTGAAGGCATTTGACACATAAACCCAACAATCTGAGGTGGAGCCCTGAAACCCACATAAAGTTGAAAGAAGAGAATCAATTCTACACAGTTGTCCTCTGACCTGTGACATGTGCATGCCCTCCAATGCATGCCATCTCTCTCTCTCCCACGCCTCACACACACATACACACACACACACACACACACACACACACACACACACACTAATAACAACAATAATTTGTCCTGAGACAGGGTCTCACTATGTAGACCAGACTGGCCTCAAACTCATGGACATCTGCCTCTGCCTCCCGAGTGCTGGGATTAAAGGTGTGTGTCACCACTGCCTGGCTAAAGCCCAACTTTTAAGATTTTTAAGTTAGGTTTGTTAGGTACATGTAATCAAGTTGGCTCTGTCCAACATATGAATGAACAAATGAGTGAATGAATGAATGAATGAGTGAGTGAGTGAAAGAATGAATGATGAGTAAACAGCTAACTCTAGCTCAAGTCAGAAGATACTGTCAACAGCTTCCAGCAGAAACAAAGTTTTAGGCATAGATGGCGGCTGGGAGGGAGGCTATCAGAACCTGTCCCTGTGGGCTCTGGATATCCACAAAGGTCTCCTGGCCCTGGAGTCGTCTTCAATCTTCCCAACCTGTCCTGTGAAAACCCAAGGTCCTTCGCAGGTGGCCTTTCCTGAAAAAAAACAAAATCTTCTCATGTGGCGTCTGCGGATCTGAACGCAGGCCCTCACACTGTGGAGGCAAACATTTTACTCACTGGGGTCTCCCCACGTCTCTCCCTCGGGTGGCTGACTTGATTGGTTGTGAGCTTCTGTTCCCTGAATTAAGACGTCAGTGAGCCCTCTCGCCCCAGTGCCTTCTCTCTTCCTCTGTTCCCTGCTTCTCCAGTCTCACCGGACTGCCGAGGAGAGTAGTGAAGAAGAACAAGGGCTCAGAACGGACTTTGGCTGCAGCAGTTCAGGTCGCTGGTACCAACCACTCCACCATCAGGTCTCCAGCCTCCCACTCGCCGCCCTCCCCCGCCCATCTTACGTGGGTCTCGTCCTCTGCGGCTGTGCTGGTGGACACTTCTTTTGCAGTCAGTGCGACCACACAGCTTCACTTACCTTTTAATCCTTTTACCAGCCTGGGCAGCTGCACCTCAGAAGCTGTGCATGGGTCTGAATTAAGACTGAACTCTGGGGGGCTGGAGAGAGGGCTCAGCGATTAAGAGCACTAACTGCTCTTCTAGAGGACCCGGGTTCAATTCCCAGCACCCACATGGCAGCTAACGACTGTCTGTAACTCCAAGATCTGACACCCTCACATAGACATACGTGCAGGTAATGCACCAACGCAAATAAAGTAAAAATAAATAAATTGTTTTTTTTAAAAAAAAAAGACAGAACTCTGGGCCACCTTAGTGTCTCTGAGAGAAGGGCTCATCCCTATCTCCCCCAGACCCAGGCATGATAGAGCACTGTGTCATCTCAGAGATGCTTCTCTCACATCCCTCCCCAGGCCTTAACTCCGTTCCTGGAAGGAGCCAGGTCTCTCCTGCCTTGCCCAGAGGGCCTCTGCCTAGAAGCAGCCCCCCACTCACCCTTCAGTTCCTGCCAACTTGTCATTCATGCTACAGATCTGTCCCTGCCTGCTGGGCTGGGTCCTCAGAAGACATCACCTCCTTTGTAACTTGCAACCCAACCGCAAAATTACAGATGAGCTGCTGTGTAGCAACCACCTCGGCTTCCCCAGGGGGCAGCCCTGCGTCTGCCTCAGGCACCGCTCTCCTTACCTCCCAGCGCAGCTTCACACACAGCAGATGCTCAGGGGATGGATGACTCTGTCATCAGAGCTAAAGAATGAAAAGGCCAGCCGGATATGGTGGCACACACCGCTAACCCCAGCCCTCAAAACCTAAGGCAGGAAGATTCCAATCCAAGGCCAGCGTGGGCTTCACAGAAAGTTCCTGGTCAGCCTGAGCTACATGCTGACTGAGACCCTGTCTCAGAAGGCCTAGAGGCGTGGCTCGGTTGCGTGAAGCTCTGGGCTCCATCCTCAGCCCTGGCTGCATAGAAAACTGGGGGCTAAGCAGGGCTGCGTGGGACCCTGTCTCTAAAACAACACAACAAAAAGTCTGAGAGGACAAATGTTTTTCCTCTTGAAGGGCCAGGGAGGAAGTGGGAGGCTCTCTGTCCTGCTCAGCTGCAGCATGCCGGGCAAGTCACTATCAGCAATCTGAACACAAGAGGGTTTGGCTGTTTTGATAAAACTGTTTCAGAAAACAAGGGATGGGGACAGTAGTCACTGCCCAGTCCCTGTCTTAGCCTGGAATGGGGACTGCTGGGCAGAAGGCAGTGAAGAGAGGACAGTGACAGAGGCCCTAAGGTCAAGGAAGATGTCCAAGTGGCTGCTCAGGGGGGGAGCCTCCTGAGGTGGCTTTTCAGACTCCTTAAAACCTCACAATCCCAAGGAAGGCAGCGAAGGAGCCGTGTCCCCAGGTTCAGATTCTGGCCAGGGCACAGAACCAAGACCTGGAGCTGAGACTCGGCACCTACAATGGAAGCCATTGATAAAAAACAAGAGCATGTTGAGAGCTGCTTCGTGTGTTGCTGGTGCTCGCCAAGGGGATGTGGTGAGCCGGCCTCTCTCTGCATCCTGAGGTGGCTTAACTCTGGCAAAGAGGGGCCTTCCTGTTTTCAGAGACAACCTCCGCTGCCCCTCAATGAGTGCGTTTGGCCCTCGGTTGGGACTGGGGCGGGCAGACTGGGAACTCCAAGAAGCCTGCCAACTATTCCTCTGGCTGCTGGTGATCCAAGCCACCAGGAGCCTCCATCTGCCTGGCCTCTGGGGCTAGGGCTACCTGAGCAAGGGCTGGCAGACCTTTGAAAGGCTTCCTTGTAATGGCGTGCTTTACAGCTGTTTGTTGTTTAACTGTCACCTGAGGCCTGGTGTTGGATGAAGGGACTCTCGCTTTCATAAAGGCAGCCCTTGTTACACAGGTGTTCATGTGAGTAGCCCTGTGGCCCTGCAGCATCTGCCTGAGGGAGGTTGCAGCCCTGGTCATTGCCCTCCCATTGCAGGTGACTCTGGTTCCTAGGTGATAATAGCTGCCCAGAGGGTACCCTCAACAATTCTGAGGCAAGAAGGCCTAAGGCAAGGGTTCCCCAAGAGTTGAGGAGGCTCCCTCCTGCTCAGGCCTGGGGCAGTTGAGGCACGGTTGGCTGGTGCACCTTTCTGCTGCATGGGAACCTTGGCTTAGCCATATGAGGCCTTGGGCAAGTGCTATCGCCCTCTAGGACTTCTTGTTTCCCTCCAAACTATGGACCAGGAAGCTGGCATTGGAGACACTTCAGGAACCAAGAGGGAAGGACAGTCAAGGAGCCGGCCTTGGCTCTCCTCAGCACCCTCTTGGCCTTGATTCCCTAGATGTCAGCTTTGTCCTCACAAATGGCCATCACTGAGGACAGGGCCACAGTCGCTGAGGCCAACTCACAGTCTTGTGGCACCCTGTCCAGAGACCAAAGGAATCCTGGGGAAGACCTCTAATTAGCTTAGTGTGGGTCACCTGATCACAGCTGGACTTGAAGATTGGCTGCTCACTGTTCCTGAAATACAGATGTTTCGGTGCTACCAATCCAGACCTGTACGCATTGCCCTGAGGACACCTCAGAGTGCAGTACCGAACATCGACCCAAACTGAGAACATCCTCTGAGAGCCCAGGAGAGCAGCAGAACACCACAGCAGCCATCTAGATGGCACTTCCCTCCAATTAGCCATTTCCGGGTCAGGGCATCTCACATGACCAAGATCCGTGACGTTCCATTGGCCACGTAGGTGTACAACGTGGCCATGTGATCTACGCGCTTGTGTGTAGTAGTGACGCTGATCTGTCCACACCCAGCCTTTAAAATCTGGCGCCATGTTCCCGATTCCTTCTTTTTCTCTACACACATGTTTCCCGCAGGCCTGTTCACTCTCTGTCCCTTTACCTTTAATAAAACTCTTGTTAGCGGATTCTGTCGTGTTTCATGACATTTCCTTGCAGGGTAAGAACACAGCACAGCCGGAAAAACTATCATTTGGTGCCGAAACCCGGGCTCTCATTAACTCTGCAGTGGTCCCTCTCCATCCTGTAGTGCCTAACCCTTATACTCTCCTATCCACTATCCCTTCGGGAACCTCTCACTTCTCAGTTCTAGATCTCAAAGACGCCTTCTTTTCTATTCCTCTCAGTCCTCAGTCTCAAAATATCTTTGCTTTTACCTGGGCTGACCCTGACACTCACCGGTCCACACAGCTGACCTGGACTGTTCTGCCACAGGGATTCAGAGACAGTCCACACCTATTTGGTCAGGCTCTAGCCTCTGACCTGCTTTCTCTGTCTCTCCCTGGCTCTAAACTAATACAATATGTGGATGATATCTTGCTCTGTAGCCCATCCTTACAGGTTAGCCAAACTAACACCTCTGCTCTCCTAAATTTCTTATCCAGCTGGGGTTACAGGGTATCTCCTTCTAAAGTTCAGCTGTCAACTCCCCAGGACACCTATTTAGGTCTATCCATTACTCCAACTCACAAGGCTATTACTGTAGACAGGAAGCATCTAATCCAGTCCCTCACCGTCCCTTCTACTAAACGGGAGATTCTGTCTTTCCTAGGAATAGCTGGCTTTGTACAGTCCTGGGTTCCATCTTTTTCTCTCCTTGCTCGCCCCTTATACGAGGCAGCTCAGGGCTCACCACACGAGCCCCTCCTCCATCTTGTCACTAAACCTTTCCAAAAGCTCCAGCAGGCTCTTCTTCAGGCTCCAGCGCTCCATCTCCCAGACTTAACCCGTCCCTTCTCCCTCTATGTAGCAGAGAAGGAGGGATTTGCCCTGGGAACTCTAGGGCATCAGCTGGGACCCTCCTTTGCACCTATAGCCTATCTGTCAAAGAAGCTAGACCTTACCAGTCAGGGCTGGGCACCTTGTATCCGTGCCTTAGCAGCTGCAGAGCTCCTTATTCAGGAATCAAAGAAGCTAAGTTTTGGGTCATCCATTACTGTTTTCTCTCACCATAACCTGTCCCATCTTTTAACTTATAAAGGCTTACAAACCTTACCTCCTTCCCAGGTTCTTTCTCTCCAGGTGGCATTACTAGAGGATGCTACACTTACTTTCCGGACCTATCCACCTCTTAATATTTCAAGCCTCCTTCCTCAACCTAACGCTGACTATTTTCCTTCTCATTCCTGCACTGAAACCTTAGAGGAACTGTTACCTCACCCTTCACACAAACAGGAGGGCACATTGCCTCAGGCTACTTATACCTGGTACACAGATGGCAGCTCCTTCTTATATGAAGGGACCCGTAAAGCAGGTTATGCCATAGTGTCAGATACTGAGATAGTAGAGGCACAGGCATTACCCACACACACCACTAACCAGCAGGCTGAGCTGACAGCTCTCACCCGTGCCTTCCAATTGGCACAGGGACAATCTCTAAATGTTTACACAGACTCCAAATATGCTTTTCATATCTTCCTGTCCCACGCTGCTATTTGGAGGGAGCGTGGCCTTCTCACAGCAAAAGGGGGATCCATATCTAACTCAGGCCAAATAATGGCCATGCTGGAGGCTTCCCACCTCCCCAAGGCTACAGGAATTGTCCACTGCCAGTCTCATCAGACCGATAGCTCCATCATCTCTAGGGGAAACAACCGGGCTGACCAGGCAGCCAGAACAGCGGCCCTCCAGGGCCAAGTCTCACCTCACCCACCACAGGGAATCCATACAGTACAGCCTACACCCTCACAGGGAACTCCAAACACTAGACAAATTCTTTCCTATCTACACCAGCTCTTTCATCCTAATAATCTTGCTCTGTCTCAATTTGTAAAAGCTCACCTGCAGCCCACCTCTGAGGATTTACAGTTCTTAAGAACTATTACTGCCTCTTGTGAGATCTGCTAAAAAACAGATCCCAATACCAAGTATAGGAGTCAGCCTTTTCCCACCCACCAGGCTAGAGGTTCCCTTCCAGGGACTGACTGGCAGCTCGATTTTACCCATATGCCCACCGTCAGGAAAGTTAAGTATCTCCTTGTGATGGTGGACTCATTTTTAAATTGGGTGGAGGCATACCTGGTTTCTAATAAGCGGGCTCAAACAGTTGCAGACCTCCTTCTCCAAGAAATTATTCCTCGGTTCAGAGTCCCTGCTTCTCTCCAGTCTGACAATGGCCCCGAATTCACTTCTCAGATTTCTCAGACACTAGCTAAGGCGTTAAATATTCCCTGGAATTTCCATATCCCATACCGCCCTCAATCCTCAGGAAAGGTGGAGCGTACCAACCGGTTTTTAAAAACTATTCTTACTAAGATGTCACAGGAACTTCATCTCGACTGGGTAAGATTATTGCCTCTAGCTCTCTTCAGGCTCAGGGCTCTCCTTAAAAAGCCTCTTTCAATCTCTCCGTTTGAACTAATGTATGGAAGGCCAGTTCTAACACCAGGTCTTTCATCCAAACCTCCGACTATTCCAGATAGCCTGTTAACTCCTCTTTTATGTCACCTAAGGTCTATTCTATGGAGCTATGCAGACTGTTCACTACCTCAGCCGTGTGAAAATAATTGTCCACCTCCAATACACATTGGGGATCAGGTTCTTCTCTTCCCTCCAGGCCAGCGCCCTTCACCCCTTTCCCCTAAGTGGCAGGGACCCTTCAAGGTAATTCTTGTGACCCCCACGGCTGCTAAACTCGAGGGTTTCCCTCACTGGGTCCACCTGTCTCATCTAAAACCTTTTATCTCACCTCCATCCCAGAAAAATCTCTCTTCATATACAGTGAAACAAACAGGGCCTCTCACTCTCAAGCTCCAGAGGACACCAGGATCCACTGCCTTGTCACCAATTCCAGAGGAATAAGGTATCACCCCTTCATTTCCCAACCAGGGCCACACAGAGCTGGAGGCAAAAAGGACCATCAAAAATATCCAGGCGGTAAGGAATAATGTAATACAATAATCTATCATTCTTCAATACTCAGCAACTGATCACCTGCGTTTCCTAAATGCTAACCTAATAAGGGAAACAGGTGCCTTAAATAAACTACTTCTAATAAGGCTTGTCTCAGATAAAAATTAAGCAGAGTACTAAGGCCAGATCTACCTCAGGTAAATATCACATGTCTCTATCTGGGCAGGCCAGATCTACCTCAGACAAATGCCAACTCCAAAATAAAATAATAATGATTCTTTCTCTCTAAGCCTTTTCTATGTCAACAGTATCTTGTCAAACAGAAGGTTCCCAGCCACAGCACGGAAGGTTCCCAGCCACAGCACGGAAGGTTCCCAGCCACAGCACGGATGGACAGCTGCAGAATGAGGGGATGGCAGAACTTCATTCCAGGACCTGCCCACCATCATCCCAGGACTTCACAAGATACCCTCTCATCCCCCACCCCCCAAGAGCCAACCAATGCCCACTATTCAGCTGGAAGCAGTCTTTGAGAGAAACGTCGCCCCCATACCCAGTCAACCACAATTTTTTTCTTTTTTAAAAAAGAAAGAGTCAGGGATGAAAGGTTTACAACAAGCCCCCACGGTCGGGCGTGTTCACATATGCCTGGCGGACACTTCCGCCTAGCCAGTTCCAGGTCAGGATAGCCATTTCCGGGTCAGGGCATCTCGCGTGACCAAGATCCGTGACGTTCCATTAGCCACGTAGGTGTACAACGTGGCCATGTGATCTACGCGCTTGTGTGTAATAGTGACGCTGATCTGTCCACGCCCAGCCTTTAAAATCTGGCGCCATGTTCCCGGTTCCTTCTTCACACACGTGCTTCCCACAGGCCTGTTCACTCTCTGTCCCTTTACCTTTAATAAAACTCTTGTTAGCAGATTCTGTCATGTTTCGTGACATTTCCTTGCAGGGTAAGAACACAGCGCAGCCGAAAAAACTAACACCCAGCACCTAGGAGGCAGAGGTAGGCGGATCTCTGTGAGTTCAGGGCCAGCCTGGTCTAGAGAGTTCCAGGACAACCAGGGCTACATAGTCTTGGGGGAAAAAAAACTAAGAAGAGGGAAAAAAGACGAGCCATAGCTATGTCAGGGAGACTCATGATTGACTGTCCCAAGCCTAGCAACCGCCATCTTGGGGAATTCAGCTGTGTCCTCTAGCAATTGATCCCAGCTGAGCTGACTGACAGTTCACACCCCAGCAGAGTGTCTATGAGTAGGGAAGGAGATGCTCACTTGAGTATCCAGCTGCTCCAAACCACCTAGCAATGCTGTGTGTGGCTGGGAAAAGGGCTAGAGCATATGGTGGTGGGGGGGGAGGCGTTATCTCTATGGGGTAAGGCTTTTCAGGTGTGGCTGGTTGTGGGAGGAGTGCCCACACCCCTGTAAGTAACCCCTCACCTAGGCTTCGTAAGGAAGCCCCAAAAATTCACGGGTTCCCCAGAGTGAACTCTGGCAGAACTGTGCCTCAGTTTGTCATTGGGACCTTTGGAGGAGAGGTAAATGCTGCTCTGTTTCCTCCAAGGAAGGAATTTTAGCAACAGGGGGTGTTTCCAGAGAGCATTAACTGAGAGAAGGCTGTGGGTGGCCCCATCCCATGGGCTGGGATCCTGGACTGCATCAAATGGACAAAAGGAGAAAGTGAGCTGAGCACCAACATTCACGTTTCTGCTTCTTGATCTGCCGAGTGTGAACAAGCAGCCTCATCCACTCCTGCTGCCACAGCTGAGAGCCACCCAGCCACCAGGCCTTCCCCTCCAAGACGGAGGGTGGAGGCAGGAGCTTGGCCTCCTTTCAGGCTGAGGAGTTGGTGAGGTGAGAAGTCTCACAGTGGCTGGCTGCTCTGCTTTTCTGATCTTCCAGCTTTCATCCTGGTAACTGACTCCCGGTTTTTATTATGAAGACCAATTAGAATTCACGCTACACACTACCTTCTTTTAATTCTATCATCTGTGTCTCGTTGGGCAGTAGAAAAGGCGTCTGCCCATTGCTGCTGAATTCCTACATGGACAGAGTTCTCACTGCCAACGGAAGGCAGGCCTTCACATTTACCAAAGGGGTTGAAAGAGCAGAGGCTCTGGATATTAGACGTTTGCTTGATTCCTTTTTTTTTTTATGGAAATGGCTTGCGGAATGTATCTGTAGTATAAGTGTGTGTGGGGTGCTGTGGGATGTTTTGTATGTCAAATGTGTTGCTCTGATTGGTTAATAAATAAAACACTGATTGGCCAGTAGCCAGGCAGGAAGTATAGGCGGGACAAACAGAGAAGAGAATTCTGGGAAGTGGAAGGCTGAGGCAGAGAGACACTGCCAGCCGCCGCCATGAGGTGTAAGGTACCGGTAAGCCATGAGCCACGTGGCAAAGTATAGATTAATAGAAATGGGTTAATTTAAGATAGAAGAAGTAGATAACAAAAAGCCTGCTGCAGCCATACAGTTTGTAAGTAATATAAGTCTCTGTATGTTTACTTGGTCGGGTCTGAGTGGCTGTGGGACTGGCGGGTGAGAGAGATTTGTCCTAACTGTGGGCCAGGCAGGACCAGAAAAACTCCAGCTACAGGGGGTGTGGGGGTTGGAGGAAATCAAGGGGTCTTCAGAGCAGGCAGCTGAGTCCTGGGAAGGGGCTCAGTGACTAGGGTGGAGGGGGTCAGCACCTGTATTCACTTACATAGTCCTGTGTATGACTGTTTTACCTGCATGTATGTCTGTGCACCATGTATGTGCGGGATCCCATGGAACTAGAGTTCAAGATGGTTTTGAGATGCCACATGGGTGTTGGGAATTGAACCTGGGTCTTCTGCAGCAATGTTTCTCCAGCCCTGACAGGTAACTTTAAACAAATCAAGGCATAGTCTATGTAGTGTGGAGTGAAATAATGCTATGAAGAAAACAAGTGAGCCAGGGATATAACTCAGTGGTACGGTACTTATCTAGCATTCATGAAGCAAGCCCTGAGTTCAGTCTCCATGGCATAAACCAGAAATGGTGGTGCATACATGCCTATGGTTCCAGCACTGAGGTGGGAGGTGAGGAGGGAGAATCAGAAGTTCAAGGTCATCCTTGAGTACAAATCCAGCTCAATACACATCACACACACACAAAACGCACACAAATCATACACAACACACAATCAGTTATAGGAACACAACCTAGGTGGACAGTAAGTGATTAACACGGGTGGGTAGCACCTTTCTGGTACATACCCTGGGCTGAGTCATATCTCAAGCAAGATGGAAAAGGTTGGCACAGATTTCCTTTGATTGCTCAGAATGGCATATGATTTAGAATTTGAGAATGCTTATAAGGGTGTGGTGGTGCAGTAGGGAGGCTGAGTCAGGAGGATGGCCAGATTGAAGCCAGCCTGAGCTACATATTGAGACCCTGTTAGAGGAAAAGGTGGAGGGAAAAAGGGAGAAAAGGAAACATAATTTTTAAAATCTTTTTATGTATTTTCCTTTTAGTCTTTCCAACCAGTTTGCCACTGGGAACTCAAACTGAGAAACTGAAGCATGGAAAGGGAGAGCTGATGTTTCCCAGTGTACAGAGTACGACAAGCCAGTGTTCGTTGGTCCAGCATATTCGGTGGGCTCCAGGATTGGCTCTCAAGTCCATCTGTGGCCTAGGTCAGCTATCCTGTGATTGGCGGCTAAGCAGAGCCACTTAGAATGCAACAGGCCAACCGGAGGGGCTGAAAGGGAAGCTGGCCCAGCATTGTTCACCAAGGTCAAGTCTCTCTCTCACAGCTCCTGCTTGCCCACTGTGAGGACTGAAAAGAGATAGTGGTCTTCCTGCACTCATCAGCAGGGAAACCTTTGCTCTCCGGGGCCGCTCAGCCCTTCCTATGGCAGGGTCAGGTCGCTGAGTGCAAAGCCAAGCCTTCCTACTCTGCTTGCTTGTTTGTTTGCATGGCAAACAATGGCTCCCTTTCCAAAGAGGCCATTCACCAGGGTCCCTCCAGCCCGGCGCGTGGCTCTGCCCAGCCTGGCAGCCTGTGACAAGAGGCCACAGATGGCTTTGCCAGCCCAGCCAGCCTGAATGCACATGTCCTCTGCCTGAGCAGCCTCCTGGCAACTCTGCCAGCCCTGCACCTCCAGGCCAAGGGCTGCAGAAGGACTGGGTCGCAGCTGCACCAAAGCAAGACCATCTCTTCATCTGGGTGGGACCTCGGGGTGTTTAGTGGGTGTACTGACTGGGGAATGTGTGCTTGAGTTGTGCATTTGTGGAGGAGCAAGCGTGTGCAAGGAATCACACCAGCACATAAAGCTTATGCTTTCACAGCCAGGGTTCCACCTCACCTAGGTTCCTTCCTGCTCAGCCACTTGCAATACGGCCCTCTTTACATCTTCCTTTCCAAAAACCCTCCTTGTGTCCCCACCAATGGCTTTCCCAGCTCCCCAGCAGGAAAGGGAGATAGTCTATGAGAAGGAAACATGGGTGCTACTGTGTCCTTTAATGATAAAGAGATTAAGGGTAGAGAGCTAAACTCTGAACCACTGGCCAGCTGCAGGAACTGACCCTGTCTCCTGACACCTGGACAGGTGACCTGGGTGCAGAACAGGGCTTCGAGTCTTTTTCAGACAGCCGATAGTATTCAAACACCTCTACCCTCCCACAGTACCACTCCACGGTACAAAGGAAGTTCAGAGAACTCGGATGTGTGCTCAAACAGCTGCTGCCGCTGCGGCCGGCTATGATTCCAGGCAACTCAGTGAGACCCTATCTCAAAAGTAAAAAGGGCTGGAGGTATACCTCGGAGGTGCTCTTGCCTAGCCTGTAGAAGGCCCTGGGTTCAATCCCCAACATCAGGAGGGGTTTGGGGGAAGACAGGAGACACTGCTGAGTTACCCAGTTAACCCAGCTGCTACTGCTATGGTAGCAGCTTCCAGCCAGTCTGCCTTCTAAACTCACCATGTAGCTGAGGATGGCTTTGAACTCCTCCTGATCCTCCTGCTTCCACCTCAAAGGTGCTGGGATTACAGGTGTGTACCAGCATGCTTGGTTTACACTGTGAGTGGGTAGACCCTGGGGCTTCATACATGTTAGGCAAGCACTCTACCACCTGAGCTATACTACCTAATCATACATTCTGATCAACCTGTGCATTATCGGCATTAGCAATCAGAAATTATAAGTCTACTCTACTCCAGCAGAGAGAAGAAAAGACCCTGAACGGTGTGGGGATGGGATGCTCTGTGTGGCAAGGAGGCTGAATAGAGGGCACTGGCTCCTGATTCGGGAACTCACCACACTGAACCCACTTAGAGCCCCCATACACGGGAGGAGACGCGGGGCACCGAGGAGTTGCCTGGCTCCTGGGAGCCGGAGAGCATCGGCGAGGCAAGCACACTGGGCCTAGGCTCCTGGCACCCACTCTGAAGTCAGAGCCAGCTGGCACTCTGTCCCTGGCTGCAGAGAAGGCAGCTGGCCCGGGGCCAGCTGGGACGGGGCCTTTGGGCAGACCCTCGACTGGGCAGGAGTAGCTGCAGCTGTCGATGTCACTTGGCAGCCATCCTGGGTCAGCTGCTGCCCAGGAGGCCTGGCCCTCCAGGCTGCCCAGGTCAACAACAGGTACCATGTCACTACAGCTAGGAGGCTGGCTTTAATTACGGTTTAGGTTTAGGTTTTCTGTTTGCTTTGAGACACGGTCTCACTATGGAACCCAGACTGACCTTGTACTTTAAATAATCCTCCTGCCTCAGCCTTCCCAAGTGCTGGGATTACAGGTGTACACCACTAAGCATAACTTATTAGCAAAAGAAGCAATGTCAAGGATTCCATACACGATCTGCATGTATTTATGTTGGAATAGTACGTTACCATAAAAATAAACACACATCTGAAAGCACTATTATTTCAGGGAAAGAGGGAAAACCATGGTACAGTGGAAGACAGTGAGTAGTCTCCAGGTGGTACACACTTGTAATCCCAGCACTGGGGAAGCGGAGGAGGAGGAGCATCCTAAACACATAGTATAGCATTCACGCCAGTACAGCCTGGCATACGTAAGACCCTATTTGTTGGTTTTTAAGGGGGGAAGGGAGAGATGGGGGAGCCTGGAGAGATGCTGTAATGGTTAAGAGCATAGGCTCCTCTTCCAGAGGACCAGAGTTCAATTCCCAGCGTCTACATAGGGCTGCTCCAGTCTCTGAGGATGGAACACCTCTGGCATCTGCAGGGTACCTGTGCTCACACACACACATGTAGCATGAATCCTAATTGGTCTTAATAATAGAAACTCAGAGCCAGATATTAGGGTAAATGCTGAAAGATGAGAGAGACAAAGGAGCAGCCACAGCCACATCTTACCCCACCAACTCCCCAGCCTGAAAAGGGGGCCGAGCTCCTGTCTCCATCAGCCTTATGTTCCTCTCTCCACCCAGCCATATCACTTCCTCTTTCCTCTCCACTAGTGCTGGGATTAAAGGCATGTGCCTCCCAAGAATTGGGATCAAAGGCATGAGATGCCAAGTGCTGCGATTAAAGGTGTGTGCCACCACTGCCTGGCCTCCCTGGTTAACTGGTGGCTAGCTCCACACTCTCATCTCAGGAAAGCTTTATTTGTTAGAGCACAAACAAAATATCACCACACACACACACACACACACACACACACACACACACAATTTTAAAATAATAAAAACAAACCTCTAAAAAATGCATGATTCTGGGGCTTCTAATAACTTTTGAAGTTGCAGAATCATTACAATAAATCAATTTAAAAATATTCCCCCTGGCCAGGTGTGGTGACTTATGCCTTTGAACCCAGGCCAGCCTGGTCTAGTAGTGAGTTCTACGAAAACCAGAGCTATAGAGTAAGATCCTGTCTTAAGAAAATAATAATAAAAACATAAATAAAAATGAAACATTTCTGCCCACCTGCCTTGCAACTCTCCCCTAAACCAGAATGCCCAAGTTCTGGTACACTGTAAATTTTATTTTTCTTACTACATAACATGATTCTCTTTTCACACTTGGCCCTCCAGAATGGACTGAGGAAGGGTGTGTCTCTGGCACCTAGAACATGTGTGGCGGGCAGCAATGGAGACCTCGCAGCCCGGAACCCCACTGAAAACGGTATGGGAGGGTATGAGTAGGGCCACCAGCGTTTGGTCATTTTTAATCTATTAATAATTGGGTCAAGCCGGGAGGTGGTGACGCATTCCTTTAATCCCAGCACTCAGGAGGCAGAGGTAGGTGGATCTCTGTGAGTTGGAGGCCAACCTGGTCTACAGAGTGAGTTGCAGGACAACCAAGGCTGCACAGAGAAACCCTGTACCGAAAAATAAAAAAAATAATTGGGCCAAGTAGGGTGGTGGTGGTGGCGGCAGCGGTGGCGGCGGCAGCGGCGGGGGCAGCGGCACACGCCTTTAATTCCAGCACTCAGGTGGTAGAGGTAAATATCTCTGAGTTTGAGGCCAGCCTGTTCTACAGAGTGAGTTCCAGGACAGCCAGGGCTACACAAAGAAACCCTGTTGGGGGATGGGGGGGGGAGGGCAAAAACCAAATAACCTCCCCAACAAAAAAAAAAAAAACAAACAAACAAAAAGACAGTACCAACCTGGTGCTAGGTGGAAACTCTGCCTGTGGGGACTGCTGGATGTACCTCCTGGGCCAACCTCTCTGGGGGCTGCTGGAGAAGTGGGGTGACGGCACCCCTTAGGCCAGCAAATGCAACTGATAGCCCCTAACAGCCTTTAGTCTCCAGTCTAAAGGACACACAGTTTGGGTCTGACTGGCCCCTAGAGGACCCAAGCTTATTTTCCAGAAGTTGGAGGTGGGGCAGCTGGGGCTGCTGGGAGTGATGTTCCCTGGGGAGTGCTTTGGGAAATGCTAAGTGGACACCTTTAGCTTTTAACCTTTAGCCTACTGCATAATAATGGCTCAGTAAACTTCCTATTGTCATTTTAATTTCCTCAAAGGACTATTTACAAAACAAGAAAGGAATTTACCATCCCCCACGTTTCCCCGCCTCTGGCCCCCCTCAGTGTTGACAGTCGGTAAAATTCTAATGACACCCCTCACCCCCACCCCACCCCACTTCCCGCCCTTGGGCACTTCCCTCTCCGACTGCCTCAGGGTCAAGCGTCCCTTCTATTCCTGGCAAAGACAGCCCTGTGACATCTCTCTCCCCACCCCCGCCCATGCCAGGCATCTGAAGGAACCAATTCAAAACCTCTCCGAAACCTTGGCTGGCCTTGAGGACCCGCCCGAAGGTGTGGCCCGGCACAGACTCTTCCCGCCCGGCTGAGCCCTCCGTTACTTGGTTAAAGTTGCTGCAGCCCAAGCCTGGTTCTCACCAATCTTCCCAGAGCCTCATCTGCTGGCCAGCTTCTTCTGAGTCACCAGCAGCACAGTCAGCTCTGCCTTCCAGATGCTTCTGACGTTATTCTGCCCCCACTCCGCCCCCCCAGCTCCTACAGAGGGTCGGCTTCAGCCTGACTTGCCTCAGCACCCATGGGCTCTCTGATCTGACAACAGCTCTCCATTCACCCCAGAAAGTGACTGTTTTTAGTGTGTGTGTGTGTGTGTTTCTGTTTTTTTTTTAAAGATTTATTTATTTATTATGTATACAGAAGAGGGTGCTAGATCTCATTACAGATGGTTTTGAGCCACCATGTGGGTGCTGGGAATTGAACTCAGGACCTCTGGAAGAGCAGTTGGTGCTCTTAACCCTCTGAGCCATCTCTCCAGGCCCGTGTTTCTGTTTTGACACAAGGTCTCATAAAGATCGGCAGAGTCTCAAGCCTCAGCCTCCCAAGTGCTGGGGTGGCAGCGTGTGCTGCCACACCCCTCTTATATAAAGTGATTTTTAAACATGAAAATGGGACAAGCAAGAACGGCTGAGGGGGTAAAGGGCTGACCACATGAATTTGATGACCTTACTTTGATCCCCAGAACCCATGTAAAGATGGAAGGAAAGAAGCAGGACAGGGTAGTGCTCTCCTTTAATCCCAGCAGAGGCAGGGGGATCTCTGTGAGTCTCAGGACAGCCAAAGCTGTTACACAAGATGGAAGGAGAGAACCAAATCCACATGTCCTCTGACTTCCACATTTATGCCATGGCATGTGTGCACTTCCTGCCACAGTCACAGACACAGACAACACACACAGACAACACACACACACACACACACACACACACACACACACGAAACAATATGTAAATAAATTTTAAACTATAACCATGAAAATGCAACCATTTAGCCGGGCGGTGGTGGCACATGCCTGTAATCCCAGCATGCGGGAGGCAGAGGCAGGCGGATCTCTGTGAGTTCGAGGCCAGCCTGGTCTACAGAGTGAGATCCAGGAAGGGTGCAAAGCTACACAGAGAGACCCCGTCTCGAAAAACCAAAGAAAATGCAACCATTTATCTTCTCACTTAGAATTGCCCAGTGACTTCCTGTGGTCCCTTTCAAAGGCTGGCTTAATGGACCCTGGCTATCTCCAGTCGTTCCAACCCTCAGGCCTCATCCTCCACCTGGTCCCTCTGGCCCTTCTGCCGGGAGAAGCCTGTACACAGCTGGCTTCTCTCCTCATCGTCTTAGGTGTCATTCTTAGAGGGGACTCCGCTTCCACAGGAGCTCCAGGCTTCAGTCCTGTTCATGGTGAGGCCTACCAGGCTGAAACACAACTCAGGGATCAGCCTGGAAATGTGGGGAGCCACCTGTAAGCAAGCAGACCACTACTGACAGCAGAAGATGGGGACAGAGGACACATCGTAAAACAAGCCACTATGTAAGATGTTCAGGAGCCATCAGCAGAAACACAGGTGCAGAAGAGCAGGACAGGACACATGTGTGATTGCCATGTGGCCCTCCCTAACTGGTGATGGGGTAGGTGTAGCTAGAGTTTTCCTGCCTGGCCCACAGTCAGGACAAATCTCTCTCACCTGCCAGTCCCACAGCTGCTCAGACCCAACCAAGTAAACACAGAGACTTATATTGCTTACAAACTGTATGGCCGTGGCAGGCTTCTTGCTAACTGTTCTTACAGCTTAAATTAATCCATTTCCATAAATCTATACCTTGCCATGTGGCTTGTGACTTACCCGCATCTTCACATGCTGTTTGTCACGGCGGCGGCTGGCAGTGTCTCCCTCAGCCTTCCGCTTCCCAGAATTCTCCTCTCTCCTTGTCCCGCCTATACTTCCTGCCTGGCCACTGGCCAATCAGTGTTTTATTTATACAGAACGATATCCACAGCAGGTAGGAAACTCTCTAGTCAGGGAGAGGGGTGGCTGAGAGTCAGCATGGAGGAGCTGTCCACCCCCACATGCCACGTGTGCCATCTGAACTTCCTACTGTGGACCCAACGTTATCTTAAGTAATCGATGTCCACTGTCATCCCATGAACTTCACTGCTTTCTGAGTGGGGGACCTGTCTCTATCTGCAGCATTCACAGTCCATGCCTGCCCGGTGTTAAAAACACAGTGAATATCTGCAGAACCAATGATGAGCAAGGGCATGTGACATCATGTCCTTCTCCTTGGAAGTCAAGCCTTGCTATAACTGGGGCTTTATCAAAGCATTGGTGGTATTCATCCGTCCAGCCTCCCTCATAAGCTGTAAAGTGGGCCTGGGACATACAGCCTGGCAGACCCCTCATCAGTTTCTCAGAGTCAGCATCACCTCCAGACTCCAGGGTGGGCAGAGCAAACCAGCAGAGCATTATATGGCACATAGGGAAACTGAGGCCAGACAGGCCCCTCAGTATCATCTTGACGCCCTTCCCAAGCTGTCATTAACATTCATCTTCTCTACAACAAGTATAGTTGTAGAACACTGCCCTGCCCCATAATGCTGTGCCAGGAGTCCCAAGGGCACCCCAAAGTACAAACGGTTATGAGGCACGTGGAAGGAACCACTTTCAGCTCATGGCGATGGTTTGTTTCATAGATGCCAGAGACACTGCCCCAGGAAAAAAATGAACATGATATACTATTTCCCCAGCTACTGGACATGTCACCCCTTTCTCTGTTGTGAAACCTACAACAGAAATGGGATGTAGCACCATTTCTGTGGACTCTGGTTCTTTCTTTTTCAAGATTTATTTAGTTTAATTTATGTGTATGGGTATTTTGCCTGCATGCATAGATATGTGCACCACATGCATGCCTGGTGTGATGGATCCCTGGAACTAGATCCATCTGGACAGTTGTGAACAGTCATGTAGGTGCTGGGAATTGAACCTGGGTCCTCTAAAGGAGTAGCCAGTGCTCTTAACCACTGAGCCACTTCTTTAGTCCCCTGGACTCTGGTTCTTATACACACATAAAGCACATCAAGTACATAGCTGTGCATGTGTGTGTGACTGTGGGTAGACATCTGATACCAATGGGCTCTATGGGACAGGGACAGGCTAAAGTTACATTTCTGGTATATATCATAGGATTAGTAGCGTGATGAGTGGATGGATGAGTAGACAGGTTGGGGTAGATGAATGGGTGGGTGAAGGGATGGGTAAATAAATGGATGGATGAGTGGGTGGGCATATGGTTAGGTGGTTGGGTAGATGGATAAGTGATAGATGAATAGATGAGTGAATGGGTGGGCAGATGAGTGAGTGGATAAATACATAGAGGTATAAATTCACAGGTGTGGGGAGGGATGCATGGATGAATAGCTGAGGCCTGTGATGTGAAACATGTTGTCAAAATCTTAAAAGGACACTGGAGAGATGGCTCAGTGGTTAAGATCCCTTCCTGCTCTTGTAGAGGACCTGAGTTTGATTCCCAGCACCCATGTTGGGTGGCTCGCAACCACTTGTAACATCAGCTCCAAAGGAGCCTATGCCTCTGGCCTCTGAGGGCACCTGCACTCACATACCATAACCCTACACAAACACACTCAAAGATACATAATTTAAAAAATAACTTGAAGCACTGTTGAGGGTGGCTCATGCCTTTAATCCCAGCACTTGGGAGGCAGAGACAGGTGGATCTCTGAGTTCAAGGCCAGCCTGGTCTACAGAGTGAGTTTCAGGACAGTCACGGCTACACAGAGAAACCCTGTCTTGAAAAAGAAATTAATCGATTAATTAATAATTAAAATAAAAGAAATTGATTGTGACACTTTTTTTGCTTTTATTTTCATTTTTTATTTTTCCTAAAAGGTGTGCGCCACCACCACCGCCCGGCTTGATTTATTTATTTATTATGTATATAGGGTTCTGTCCACGTGTATGCCTGCAGGCCAGAAGAGGGCACCAGATCTCATTACAGATGGTTGTGAGCTACCATGTGGATGCTGGGAACCGAACTCGGGACCTCTAGAAGAGCAGCCAGTACTCTGAGCTGTCTCTCCAGCCCCGCTTTTGTTTTTTTTGAGACAGGATTTCTCTTTGTCGTCCTGGCTGCTCTGGAACTCTCTCTGCAGACCAGGCTGGCCTTGAACTCAGAGATCCGCCTGCTTCTGCCTCCTGAGTGCTGGATTAAAGGTGTGCACTACCACTGCCGCGGCTGACTGATACTTTCAACCCTTCTGTCCCATCAGAGTAAGGCAGAGAACTGGACAAAGGAAATGGAGCAGAGAGCACTCTGGTTTTTGGAAGATCTTCTTTACTGCTTGGCAGCTCCCACCGGTGAACTTTTTCCTTCTTGTGGGAAAAGAATATTGAAGAATATTGGCAGAAGGTCAACGATTCTTGCCCACAGGAATCAGGATTTCTGGACCAACAAAATGAAGTCACGGACGGGAAGGAAGCTGCCTAGGGCTCAGGGCCACCTCCCACCTTACCTGGTGTCTCCAAAAGGACAAAGCAACAAAGAAAAGGGCTGCCCACGCAGCCACTGGCTCAAGCCACTGACTCATGATGCCTTTTCCCAGGCCTGATGGAAAAGGAGGGACGAGGGAACCACAGTAAGCTCCCACAACCACCTGTGACAGTGACCCTCATGCATTTTCTCTTCACTTTTTTTTTTTTTCTTTCTTGGTGTTTTTGAGACAGGGTTTCTCTGTGTAGCTTTGGAGCCTTTTCTGGAACTCACTATGTAGACCAGGCTGGCCTCGAACTCACAGAAATCCTTCTGCCTCTGCCTCCGACGTGCTGGGATAAAAGGCGTGCGCCACTGCCGCCGCCGCCGCCGAGCTTCTCTTCACCCTTGTGGTGATATTTTATTTGTATCAGAGGTATCCCGGGTATCAGAGGACAAAGCCAGCCACTATATTAAACATAGAGGTAAGGCAGTGGTAGCACATGACCTTTAATCCTAGCATTCGGGAGGCAGAGATTCATCTGGATCTCTGTGAGTTCAAGGCCACACTGGGAACAGAACCAGGTGTGGTGGCACATGCTTTTAATCCCATGTAAGGAACACATGTAAGGCCTAGGGTGAACAACCCTGGTCAGGAGTGATAAGCAATAGAATGATGTAAGTAAACCACAAATGGAGTAGTGATAAGCTATAGACTATGTGTGAAAGTAGGGATAAGACTAGAAACCTAGCCAGGAAAGAATATAAAAGATGAAGCCTCAGACCCGACCAACAGAGCTCGTCAGGCCCTCGCGTGAGACGACTCTCCTCTGCCAGAGACGTGAGATCCTGTGCCCAGTGCAGACGTGGCTGACCTGAGGAAGGCTGACCCAAGATCCAGAGGAAAAGACGTGGTGAGTCCGGACCTGTACATCCAGAGAGGTACTCCTGCTTCCATTTGGAAGACAGGATGAATATTGCTTGTAATCTTACTGTGTGAATAAATGAGTGTTATACCAAGTCTGAATCAAGAGTGATTATTCCTCCCCCGTAACTGGGGTATGTGCTCGCTACATCCCAACACTAACCATAGAAATCTGGAGGTCTGTACAGACAGACAGGAAGTGATAGAGCTGGGCAGAAAGAGGAAGTGATGTAGCTGGGTGGAGAGAGGAAGTAAGATGTCAGGGCAGAGAAAGGTATATAAGACATGAGTATACAGGAAGTAGCTCTCTTGGGCTGAGGATTTCCTAGCAGTAAGAACTTGTGGCTGGCTTGTTTTATTCCTCTGATCTTTCAGCTTTCACCCCAATATCTGGCTCCAGGTTTTTTATTATTAAGACCGTTTAGCAATTTGTGTTACACAATCTCACTATGACAACCCTGTGGCCCAGGCCAGTCTCAAACTCTCCTGCCTCAGCTGGAGCCTGGTATCAGCCATAGGCCATCACAGGGGACTTGACTCCTATGAAGGTTAACTGTCACTCACATCTACCATTGAGCCATACCTCAGAATCCAGCCCTGCTTCTGTGATTTATTTCATTATTACCATACAGTAATTACATATAATGGGCTTCACTATGATATTTTCATACATGTATATAATGTGTTCTGATTAAGTTCACCCCCTTCCCTTCCTTGATCTTCTGCCCCCTCTACTCTCCTACTTTATTATTATTTTTGTAATGACCCAATGAGTTTCATTAGGGTTGCTACAGGAGCATGGGCAACATATAAGCCACCATATGTTACTGAAGAAAAAAGTCTCCCCTTTCTCTATTGAGATGGGGTTCCACTCTGTAGCCCAGGAAGCCTCAAGCTCAAAGAATCCCTCATCCTCCACCTCCTTCCAGTATGCTAGGATCAGTCTCCACTAGCCCAGGCTGGTATTGAACTTGCCGTGCATCTCACTTCTCCATGATTCGGAAAGTCCCATTCCTGTCTCTCCAAACCCGCCCACTCAGAGAGTCTCAGAACAAAGAAAAGACACCAAAAAGCCCAGTTCCACATTCTTGGTGGCTGCTTGCAGCTTCCTCTCCTGAAGTTGCCAGCCATTCAAGTCCCCACCTAAAGTGCTCAGCTTTTGATCCTATTCGGGCACAAACCCAGCTTGTGGTGAACACATCATCACCCCTACAACCTATAAAGTCTCCCTGCTTTTGTTTGTGGGGCATGGCTTCTCAGGCCTCAATCTCTGGGACCAGAGAATCTGCCAGAAGTTGCTTTGCTTAAATAAACTTGTTATACTTTTTCAATTTGGCTTAATCTGGCTAACTGTGTTGGAGAAACCTATGGGGGGGGGCAGAAAACCTATAACAAGGATGATCTTGAACTTCTTTTTTGTTGTTGTTGTATGTTTTGTTTTGGTTTTGGTTTTTGGGACAGGGTTTCTCTGTGTAGCCCCAGCTGCCCTGGAACTTGCTCTGTAGACCAGGCTGGCCTTGAACTCACAGAAATCCACCTGCCTCTGCCTCCCAAGTGCTGGGATTATAGGTATGCACCACCACAGCCTGGGCTAGACCTTGATTTTCTGATTCTGCTACTTCAATATTTTGAGTGCTAGGATGACAGATGTGCACTCCCAGGCTTGGCTCCAAGTTCTTTTTCAGTTATAAACTAACCCACATCAGAGGCGAAATGATGATCCACATGAAAACCCATCACATCTCAGTGATTTGGTTGCTGTCTACACACACACACTCACACAGGATAGAACCTGGTGCTTCAGGCATGCTAGGCAAGTGCTCTACCTACCCAGGGTGTTGTTTCTCTGTCAGCTTAGCGGGGCATCTGAATCTACTGATATTTCAACTACCACCTGCACCCCGCCTCTCCAAAGTCAGACCAGACTGAGGCCTGGTGGGATTGGCTCAGTCACAGCCACCAAATGTAGGTTTTTAACTAAGTCTGTTGTTCTATGTGCCAACAAAGACAGAGTCAGATGTTGGGGTGAAAACCTGCTAGGTCAGAGAAGCTGAGAAGCAACCAGAGACCCAGCAACAGAATGAACGTCTCTCCACCTGTCCCAAACCAAAAAGACCGATAATCTCTGAGTCCTTCCCTACGCCTTCCTGTGCGTCTCTCTATCCATATTCTTGGGTCTTCTGTACTCTCTAGGGCTAATTATTGTCAACTAGTCACTGGCTACGCCCTCTGATCCAAGGTTCATTTTATTAACACAGTGAGATCAAATATCCCACAACACCAGGGGTTACATTCCTCAGCCCTCTCAGTTCCATTTTCCTGTGTTTTCAGGATTTTTTTCTTCAGTCTGTGGAGCCTTAGTGATGGGTGGGGAAGGCATTGGTTGCAGGGAGCTCCCATGTTCATAGTTAGATGGGGCATCTCCACACTTGAGTGCAATGCTCTGCACCGTCACACACACACACACACACACACACACACACACACACACACACACACACGGCTATAGCAAGCAAAATGCTTCTGAACACTGCCAAATGTCACCTAGCCTGAGTCTCTGCTGTCACTTGGTCACATGACTTCTCCTGGGGTGTTTATTGTCTCAGCGTCTTTTCCTGTTGCTGAGACCAAATGCACTGACAGAGCAGCTTAAGGATGAAAAGGCTTATTTCGGTTTAGAGTCCAGATACAGTCGATCATGGCAGAGAAGTTAAAATGGCAGGAGCCTGAAGAAGCTGACCACATGACAACCACAGTCAAGAGACAGGGACTAACACACGCCCACGAGAGCGCAGCCTCCCTCCTCCATCTTGTACAGTCCAGGATCCCCCTTCCTGGAGAATGGTCCAATTAAGACATCTTCCCACATCAGTTAACACAATCAAGGTAACCACCCCAGGCATGCCCAGAGTCCCCGGTGAGTCTAGATTCTGTCACGTTGTCAACACTAACCATAAAGAGGGCCATGATAAATCAGCTCAGTGTGGCCAGCCAGTTACTTTGCTGGGATTTGTTGCAGGGGCCCTGAAGCCTTGTAGCTGCATCACTGAAAAGCCACCAGCGTGGCCAGCAACTCATGAGAGCTGCACAGACCAGTGGTTCCCAACCTTCCTAATGCTGCGACCCTTTCATACAGTTCCTCATGGTGTGCTGACCCCCAACCATGAAATTATTTTTGTTGCTACTTCATAACTGTGATTTTGCTACTGTTGTGAATCATAATGTGTGTTTTCTGATGGCCTTGGCCAACCCTGGTGAAAGGGTTCTTGGACCCCCAAAGGAGTTGTGACCCAGAGGTTGAGAACAGCTGTCATAGACAGGGTCTGCCCTTTCCGTCAGCCTTCTTCTACCTCCTCGAGAGCCTTCCCAAAGTCCGTGCATCTGGGGCAGGATGACAGCGTGGTGGGGGTGAGGGAGACAGTGGCTGCAATCTCCCCACCCTCATCCTTTAAGGGAACAAAGGAAAGGTGAGGTCTGGTCTCCCATGGGTGATTCCAACTGCTCTGCTCTGATGTCAACACAGGAATAGCCTTGTCGATCCTGAAGGGACAGTCCTCCATAACCTACTCCTGAGGGCTCATAGAGAAGAAGCCTTTAGGTCAGGTTGTGAGGAAGCAGGGCCACACCTCAGGCCTGACTCCATCCTTGAGAGTATGCCCTGAGGAGAAAGAGGTGAACCTGTGGAAAAAGAGGCCAATCTATAAGGATCCACTGTTCTCAATATTTTCACCATTTTGAAGAGACTGTCCTTCAGCACACCCCTTCCTGTGTGTGTATGCACACACACACACACACACACACACACACACACACACACACACACACACACACGTTTTCATTCCTGGAAGCGGACATTTTGCTAGAAGGAGCATAGATCAGGAGGCCCTTACTCAGTCATCCCTTGGAGCCCAGGAGAAATGCCAAATTCCAGAAGTCACTGTGTTTTGTTTACAACTCCTTCAAAGGTGTTAATGGTGTCTGTCACCCAGCCTGGCAGTGAGGACCTCAGCTCTACCAACAAAACAGGTTGGCACCAAGCTTTCTCCCTACCCCCTCACTCTTATTCATCCATACTCCCCCCTCCCCCCTCCTTGAATGACTGACAGAGCTTCCCTGTGGTCAATACAACCTGGTTTTCCCCAGCAACTGGAATCCCCAGCTTAGCTGCTGAAGCAGGGGCTGGGGTGTAGCTCAGTGTACAGGGTTTGATACCAGCACAGTGCCGGGGCTTGATCCTTACAAGCAGTAAGTGCAAGCTGAGCCTGAATCTGCTTTAAGCTGGGCTCCATAGTGCATGGCCGGCACCCCAGCTACTCTGGACTGGGCTGCCTGGGCAGGTCCATCACTCCAGCCACTCTGGAGGCTGAAGCAGGAGGAACAAGTTCAAGTCCTGCCTGGGCTACAGAGCTAGCCTGTGCAACTTAGTGAAACCTTTTGTATAAATTTTAAAAAAAGAGAGATGCCAGAAGGTGGTGGTGCACTCCTTTAATCCTGGCACTTGGGAGACAGAAGCAGGCGGATCTCTGTGAGTTTGAGGCCAGCCTGGGCTACCAAGCAAGTGCAGGATAGCCAGAGCTACACAGAGAAACCTTGTCTTAAAAACTTTAATAATAAGAAGAAGAAGAGGAGGAGGAAGAAGAGGAGGAGGAGGAGGTGGCTGCAGCTATAGTTCAACAGTAAAAACTCTTGCCTGGCATGTACAAGGCCCAGGTCCATTAAAAGACAACCACAAACTGCTCTACTTACAGTCAAACTGCAGACGGAATAAAATCCAAGTCCTCTCCAGGGTCGGCGAGTCCCATGAGGGGGTGTAGCCCCATTGTGTCTCTCTTTCGTGGCCTCTGCTCCACTCCTGAGTGACTTCTTGCCCTGGCTTTTGTGCCTAGCTACTCTTGTCACTTGGGGCGTGGGACGATGTCCCTTCTTTCCAGACGTCTACCCTGACCACACCCACAGAACCCTGCACGGGCGCTGCCCACCTTCCTGAGGTCTTGAGTTTCCTCCTCCAAGCCCTGAACTCCAACAGCTCTGTGGGTCTTGGATCGTTCTGTGCCACTTCGTGCCCAGCCTAGAAGACCGAGGACAATTAGTGCAAAAGAACCAATACCTGCTTTGGCAAAGGTCTGAATACCTGAGCACCATCAGGGTCCCACACCCAACCAGCACCATTTGGCCTTGGTTTTCTTGTTTTGTTTCGTTTCTTTGTTTTTCGGAGACAGGGTCTGGTGTTGAACTTCTAACTCTCCTGCTTCTACCTCTATGGGTGTGTGCTGCTGTGCCTTCTGTGGCTGCAGAAACCTGGGGCTGGCCTCTAGGCTGGGAGCTGGACTTGTTTGGGTCTAGCTGCCACGCCCTGTCCACCTAACCTCACTGTGTTCTGACAGGGTTGCTGGCACCCTCTCGGCGGCTGCGGCTCAGGTGGAGGCTCTCAAGTTTATTCTGTCCTGGGGATGGAACCCAGGGTTCCCTGCAAGCTAGGCAAGCACTCCTCAGCCCCCATAACCAGAAAGACTTTACTATGGAGTAATGGCTTCGGATCTGTGAGAGCCTCCGCCTGAGCCGCAGCCACGGAGAGGGTGCCAGCAACCCTGTCAGAACGCAGTGAGGTTAGGTGGACAGGGCGTGGCAGCTAGACCCAAACAAGTCCAGCTCCCAGCCTAGAGGCCAGCCCCAGGTTTCTGCAGCCACAGAAGGCACAGTAGCTGTGGCACCACACACCTAACCCTTCAGTCAGAAGTCACTCGTCTTAGCACCCGCTGTATTTTGAGCCTGGAGCAGGTGAGCAGCCAGCAGACTGGGTGATGTTTGCCCTCTTCTAAGAGTCCCAATTTTTAAAAGGGATGATGCAGCAACAGGCCCAGAGGGGTAAAGAGAGTTGCTTAAGGCCACACAGCCAGATCTACCTGCTGGGGACAGAGCTCCCAGCATGAGCCATATCAACCACATGTCCAAGACGCAAAGTCTTCTGTGTAGTCCTGGCTTTAGAATGGGAATGAATCAGCAGCCTGCTTTCCCATCCAGAGAATGGGACTCATTCCCTACCACATTCAAAGTTCAATTACTGGATGGAGGGTGTCTTAGCTCAGAAGAATGCTTGAATAGTATGCTCAAGCCCTGGGTTCAGTCACTTGGTGGTGGTGGTGGTGGTGGTGGTGGTGGTGGTGGTGGTGGTGGTGGTGCACCTCTGTCTTCAGGAGTTCAAGGCCAGCCTGAGCTATGTGAGACATGGTCTCAACAAAATAGTTCATTTACTCCAGTGATCCTTTACCAAGTTCCTGAGGAAGGCTGCATGCCAGCTCACACTGCAGGCCACAGCCAGCAAGTTCAAACTGGTGCCAGCTGTGGGCCAGACTGTGGAATGCACAGGATTGATATCCAGAAATGCCAAGAGAACACAGCCAAACCTGTGTTCTTAGTGGGTTGCATGACTACTCACTCGTAGGCTGACTGGGGCCGGGCTGGTTGTTTTGTAGAGCCGCGGCTCCTGTTCATTTTATTTTATTCATTTGTCTGGTGTCTCATCGTTGTGTTTTGTTTTTGAGACAGGGTCTCCCTATGACACCAGGCTGGCCTGGAACTCACAGAGATCCACCTGCCTCTGCCTCCCGAGTGCTGGGATTATAAGAGAACGCCACGATATATAGTTTGTTTTAATTTAGTTTTGTTTGAGTTTTTCGTTTTGCTTTATGAAGAGATCTTTCTATGTAGCCCAGGCTGTCCTGGAACTCACTGGGAAGCCCAGGCTGTCTCTCAACTCAGGGTTATGCTCTTGTCTTTGCCTCTGGAGCACTAAAATTATAGGCATGTGCCACCTACCTGACATGTTCTTGTTTTGTTTTTTGAGACAGAGTTTATCTGTGTAGCTTTGGAGCCTGTCCTGGAACTCGCTCTGTAGATCAGGCTGGCCTCGAACTCACAGAGGTCCGCCTGCCTCTGCCTCCTGAGTGCTGGGATTAAAGGCGTGTGCCACCACGCCCAGTTGTTTGGTTTTTGGTTAGATTTTGAGACAGGGTCTCCCTAGACAGTCCCGACTGGCCTGTAACTTGCTATGAAGACCATCTTGACCTTGAATTTATGGAAATCCACCTA